>NC_056728.1:729739514-729742014 GCF_019279795.1 Protopterus annectens | reverse complement strand
CAGGGGGTGTGGAGGTTGATTCTGAATTTTCATGCTCCAAAGTTATGTTTATGAGCATGTATCAATTATCTGAGATTGATCATAATTTGTAAGCAGTATGTGAGTCAATCTGCTCTGAGGTAGATCAGCTTACACATACCTTTATGTCCACAGCTAATGCGGATTGGCTTTATTGGCTGAATATAATCATACAGACTTAAAAAGTAAAACAAGTCATGGACATTCAGAAGTCATGCAGCTGAAACATTTTATGCCCTCCTTAATGGGTCATTTGCACATATCCCATCGGCCTCCATTACAGGATGTTTCAGGCATCACACAGTGAAAACTCTAGCTTGGCTGAGTTTTTCTTGCAGTTTATATATATATTTGCACAGACTTGTGTAGAAAGTATATGTAAGAATAGAATACCAGTGTGACTATCCTGGCAACATGCATAAAATAAAACTTTAATAAATAAATAAAAAGCAAATGATTATGATTGGTTGGAAGCTTTCTGAAATATTCTATGGCAAATTGTTAAATTGGATGTAACATGTAGGCTTCACTGAAATCTGCCCCTAAGAGATGTAGGCTGAAATACAGACAGAGACTGATTGCAATACTTATGAACTAAATTGTTACTGACTATTTGCCAGTTAGAGAATATGGCTATTCCAGCCATCAACAGGCATGGATGAGAATCTACTATTGATTGGCTGCAAGAACTTTAAATGAATTATTGTCCATTATTTTAATAGAGATGAAGGGCATTTATATACTCAAAAGCGCTTTTTTGCTTTTTCTGTTGCTCTGACAATTTATTTTTTTAAATTTTATTTTATGTAAATTGCCAGCTCTTATATATTTATATATATATATATATATATATATATATTCACTTTCTAATCTTGAAATACTGAAAGTTCGAATTTCAGTATATTGAGACCATAAAGTCGAATCTTCAAAATAGCAAAAGTGCATAACCGCTAATCTGGCTAAGTCGAATTCGCAGTTATGGCTTTATATTACATGATGTGTAGTGTATTGTGTGGATGATGTCCAATGTAGTTTGTGGATTTAGATAGAATTTAAGGTAAGTGAGTGTTTCGTAAAGGTTTTGGGTAGGTGTTTGAGTGTATGTGAGTATGTTTGTAAGTTGTACCTGTGGGTTAGGGTAGGCAGGTAAAAGCATGAGTGTTTAAGTGTTGGATGTGGTGGTGTGTGTGTGTATGTGTGTGTGTGTGTGTGTGTGTGTGTGTGTGTGTGTGTGTGTGTGTGTGTGTGTGTGTGTGTGTGTGTGTGTGTGCATATGTATGTATATATATATATATATATATATATATATATATATATATATATATATATATATCTCAAAGGCTTTGTGTGTGTGTACATTAAAATTAAATTATAGTAAAATTTGAAATATGCAATGCACAGAAATATTGCAGAAGCTCGTTATATCTTCAGAGGCTCTAAGACCTGTCTCTGAAAGTAATTGTGGTACCAGCTGTTCTTCAGCTTGCTCACAGAATGTGTGGTCTAATTATTGAATTCCTGTCCTTAATGGCAGTTAAGACTGTAGTCTTTGGTTCACTGGAACATACCAGTGAGATGTCGTGGTCATTTTGTGCCAATAAAATAATAGACAATTTACTTTGTGTCTGTTAGAACTGAGGAAATGCCAGAAATAGTACTTCTCAGAAATCTTTGCTAAATGTATTTATATACTTAAAAGGCAAAGGAAAAAGGTAATGGTACAGAAGTGATGGCTGGCAAAACTTATATTTGATTTAGTGTGAAAATGAAGAATTTAATTTACTTTCAGCAATGTATCACAGCAACATGTCAAAGAATTGTAACACTAAATCAAAACATACTGGAGTTCATCCCCTAATCTTAGTTATTAAAATAGTAATACCTGAAGACAATTGGAAAGACATGCACTGACATGGTAACATTTGCTGATGTACAAAAGCAAGTAACCATACATCAAAAACCATGCATTTCCCAGTACTATATGAAAACAAGTCTGGATAGTGGCAAACGTTATGTATGATAACGTTAGGGTATGAGACTGAGACCCTTATGTCCAATAACAATGGCAGACAGATCCAGGACTACAGCAGTGCCACTCCTTGGATACCCAAGGAATGGTCGAAGCCATGTCCTTCTCTTCCTTTGGAGAGCACTGCATACTACAGCTTATTAGCCACAAGGAAGTTTTCACAGAACAATGATTCACAATATTCACATACTATAGGAAGAAATAAAATCCATGGACAGAGGTGCACACATGCATAAATCGAAAAGGTGCTAAGACCTCAGTTGTTAGAATGGCAGTTTTACTATGTCTTTCATGCTGACCACGTTTCTGCATTTCTGCATCATTAAGGCTTTGAAGATTAAAATCACATTTCGTGTACTTCTGGTAGTGTCATATTAACACTACCTAGTTCAATAATACAGCTTTTATAAAACTGATTACATTTTTTATACATTTTCAGAAGCATTGTAAAAA
>NC_056728.1:729714514-729734514 GCF_019279795.1 Protopterus annectens | reverse complement strand
TTTTCAGGGGCAGACAATAAAAAAATAATTTTAGGCCTAGTAAGCATTTTTTAGTATTGGAAGTGTAAAACATTCCCACAAATTCATAATATTTTTGTGACATCCAAACTGGTGTTGAAAGATAGTGCAGCATAGTGTCTTAGTGTTTCTAGTTTCCAAATCACAGCTTCGGAGTCTTGGGATTAATCCTTCCTCTTATTACATAGTTGCGTTTGTATGTTCTCCCTATGTCTGGATTGATTTTTTTCCATGTACTCTGTTTTTTTCCTACCTCACAAAAATATACTTGTTGACCTGCCGCTGTAAATGTCCAATTTACTCTTGTCCTCATGGCCCTGATCTTGACTGGAAATGCTATACAATATAACTCACTTTACTGATGAACCAATAAATATATAACACTTTTAAAAGGTGAAACTGATTACATATAGTAGCCATATTTTAACTGCATCTGACAATTTGTGTTATGTAGTCTGTAATATGTTAAGAAACCTCACATAATTTTCATGAAAGAATCCATGTTCATAATTATAGGATGTTTAACTGTTATATTGTTTTGTTTTTCTATACAGATCTAAGTATAGACCAGAAATGATCCATTGAAAGAGTAAAAATAAATCCTTAAATTAAATTCCAGCCACAAACTCCCTGTTTTTTTTAACAATCTCAAAGGCTATTTCTGTAGATGTATTGGCCATGTCTTTTGATAAATGACCTAGCTTATTAACATATTAACATACATTGTAATTCTATCTATGGCAATATATGTGGGGGGGGGGGGCAGGGGGGGGGCTCTGACCAGCTCCAGTTGCAGAATTCTGTAAGTTTACTGATGTCACATACTTTTGAAAGTCAGCTTGTGAGTACTGCTGAAAATCCCATCTCTTTCCCAGTTGGTTTAACTTGTCTAAAGTTGCACTCACCGTGAGATAGGGGAAGGAAGCCACCTCCCAAACAGTATCAAGCAACAAAAGCAGTCTATGTGCAATATATTATTTAACAAATTGTTTCTAAGCCAAATTGATATCTACAATGAACTTAGGTCTTGCTCTATTAGTTAAGAAAATAGAAAAAAAATCAACCAACGTGTAATCTCATGTCTAACTTCTTTTGCGTTTACCAAGAGTAGAATGTAATATCTTTAGTAGCCTATAAATAGCCTTAACATTTTCAGAAAAAAACAAGCTAAAAGGTAGAACTGAGTGAGGTATAAATACCTTGTGAATAGCAATCCATCTAAATAGCAATGTTATTAAGTACAAAAACTCTCTTTGCAAAAGTAAAAAACAAAGTCAGAGACTACATCAAAATGGCAACATATGATAATGTACAAAAAACATAAGACATATTTTCCCCAAATTTTCACAGAACAATTTTTATGTTCTTGGAAACCATACAAACAGGAGACATACTATTACCAGTAACTTTTTTTCAACCAGACTTCAGCATTTTTATGATGGCAAACAATTATTTTCTGAGTATTTGCTTTTTTGAGATATTTATAGAAATATGAAAATGTATGTGTATAACTGACAATAAATATGAAAATGTATGTTTGTAATTAACAATAAAACCAACATTCAATATTTCTAAATTCTTGTGACCTACAGGGTAAGGGTAAACCATTAGTGATAATTTTCTTTAGCAGCATTTAAGGTTTCAGCCGATATCTTGCAATATGTCACTTGATTTGGCATTGCTATAATAAAGTAAGTATAGAAATATATTGATACTAAGTATATTTTTTGTTGCTTTCCACATCTGAATACCTAGCAACTGTATTTCGCCTGCCTTTCTGTTACATTGAAGCTGTTTTTACTGCATTTAACTTAATATTGCACTTGGAATCCTTGTTTGTTACTATTTGACTGTATTTGTAGCAAATTCTTCTGTGTAAGCTGTAGTAGCTGATTCATAGCATTTATAAGTGTTTGCTGTACCTGTTTCTGCCTGTTTTGTGAAAAAAGAAAAAAAGAAAAAAATATCTCTTGTTTTTCCTGCTTTACTAGTTTAGTCCAGTTTCAGAGTTGCTGATTCCTGGGCTTTGGTTGTAGTTCCTGTGTACTGTTTCCTTGCCTTATTTGGGGGAAGGGAAGCTACCTTGCTTTCCTGCTTTACTAGTTTAGTCCAGTTTCAGAGTTGCTGATTCCTGGGCTTTGGTTGTAGTTCCTGTGTACTGTTTCCTTGCCTTATTTGGGGGAAGGGAAGCTACCTTGCTTACCAGTGGGAGTGGGAAGCATTGAGCTGCCTTTTGTCCAGTTTTGTGAGGTTTCAGCCAGTAACTAGTAGTTTATTGGTCGTTTTGGGCCAGTTTCTAGCTTTTTCCAGCCCCCTGGTATAAAACGCGCTAAACGCGCGTTAGCGTGATTTAGAGCGATTTAGCGCGGAGCTGCCACTGTTGCACACTAGGGCAGTGCCGGTTAAGCAGGTTTAAACTATTCGGGCTACCTAAAGTCCACTCTTCAAATTTTCCCTTAAAACTACCTTCCTCGAACTATACTACTGATCAAATCAGCGTATCCTATAACTAAAAAGATCAACTCTACTTGACTCCAAGTAGACTATTCTCTATCTATTAAACCTAGCACTTGCTCCTACAGTACTTATTACCTTGATACGGCACTCTTGTCATAGATAGTACCCCAAAAAGGCAACCCCCCATTTCTCGGTCACCCACGTCCCCGGAATCTTTTTTTAAAGTTTTTCGTCTACCCTTCTAGCATGTCGAGGGATCAATTGCTAGTGTCCTCTCCTGCTCAGCTGGTGAACCTGGGAATATTGAGGCAATGTTTCAATTGCCTCATGTACACAGACAACCCTTTCCTCCTCCCACAAAACACAAATACATGCGAGAGATGCAACTATACGGCCAAACTGGAGGCTGAGCTCTCTCAACATAGGACTGGCAAGACCAGTCAGGAGGAGAAGGTTACCACACACACTATAGACCCAGTTTCACATAGTACCATTACAACCTCAAATCATACACATAAACACACAAAGACATACTCGGAGGCTCTGATCAAAATCTACCAAAACAGCAGAGGCCACCAAAGCAGACACCCAAACAACCACCACCTCAGAACACAACACCGCAACACATAGACCTCACAGTCAGAGTGTCAAACAGTCACAGCCCTTAAGGCCAAACACAATGCCAGACACACTAGTCATTGGTGACTCCATAGTCAGACACACTGATGTCCCGCTCACCAGACTGAGTAAGGAGAAGGTCACAGTAAGCTGCCTGTCGGGCGCTAGAATCCGCCATATAACGCAAGCACTCAGGTCTCTCAACAGCAGGTACAAATATGACTCAGTCATTGTCCACGCTGGTGTAAACGACCTGAGACGCACTCCTTGGACTACATGAAAAGAGACATTGAGGAGCTCTCTGATTATGTAGCCCAGGCAGGTATGACCCTGACCTTGAGCAGTATCCTACCTTCACCAAGAATGATGCCACAATACAGAGATAAGATGATCAGCTTTAACAATTGGCTTAAACACTGGTGTCATTCAAAGGGGATCCAGTATCTGTCTGCCTGGGATGACATGCTGGACAAGCCACACTGCTTCGCAAGGGACGGCTTGCACCTGTCACCCTGGGATTCCGGATATTGGCAAAGGCTCTTGCCACCCCCATAGTGCCTTTTTAGGCAAGGCTCAAATTCTAAACCTACCACCCTAGAACACAAAAAGGGAAAAACTAAGGGTAATGCTGCTCAATGCCAGAAGTCTAAATCTCAAAATGCACGCACTCGAGGCCCTTCTCAGTATGGAGAACATCGATGTCTGTGCTGTGACAGAAACCTGGTTCAAGGCTCCTGAGAGCACCCCAGCGCTATCAGGTTTTACCTCATATCATGCGTTCCGCCCCAAAATCCGGACAATACCAAGAAAGGAGGGGGTATCCATATTCATCAAGGACACCCACACCTCAAGACTGGTGGCAACACACGATGCATCGGAGACCATCCAGGTGCAATTAACCATAGGCAAGACTGCTCTGCAAATTGTAGCATGTTACAGGCCACCCTCACAAACTCAGGAAACTCACATGGCCTTCCTGAAAACACTAGAGGGATAAATGTATCACCAAACACCATCATACTAGGTGACTTCAATTACCCTAATATAGACTGGGAACACTACTCAAGCCCAAACACCCTAGCCCAAAAGTTCCTGGAATTCATAAACTCAAATGCCATGGAACAACTAGTCACCATCCCCACAAGAGGAGATAACATACTTGATCTCATCATCACGAACATGGGAGCACAATGTTCAACACCGGAAGTATACCCCTCACTGGTGAGATCAGATCACAAACTAATCTCGCTGGAGGTCCTCATCCCACCCCCACCTGAAATAAAAAGACCACAGTAAAGAACTTCTCAAAAGCCGACTTCACACTTCTAAAGACTAGTGTGGTCTCCTTTCAGGCCCCCGAGCCGGCGAAAAACAATACTCAAGCCGCTGAATCACTTACAAGCGCCTTCTACCAGCACCTGCAGGACTGCATGGATAAGGCAATCCCAAGCAAAACAAAGACTCTTTGTACCAAAGGCAAGCGTCCAGTCTGGTGGACCCCAGCCATAAACAAACTCTACAACAAAAGGAGGAAGCTACTACAAGATAGAGCAAAATCCTTAAAAGGTAAGACACCCTTGATCACTATAAGTAAAAAACTAAGAGCTCTCATAAAATCATCCAAAGCAAATTTCGAGAGAAAAATAGCTAAAGACTCAAAAGACAATCATAAGGCCTTCTTTAGCTATGTTAGAAACCTAGGAGGAAACTCCCAGATATGCTCAGAACTAGTTCAAAATGATGTGAAGATTACTGATCCTACAGACATTGCCAACATACTGGCTGACAGGTTCAGTGCAAACTTCTCCCCTCCCCAAAAGGAGAGATATCTATACCAAATGAGTGCAGCCCCCAAACATCTCCAGCGCCCAAGTGAGAACTGCTCTCTCCAAAGCAAAAAACGCAGCATCCATGGGACCCGATGGTGTCCCCGGCTGTGTGCTCCACGAACTCAATGAGGAATTAAACCCACAGCTAGGACAGCTGTTTAATCAAAGTCTTACCTCTGGATACGCACCCAGGAGTGGCGCACTGCAACTGTGGTCCCACTTCACAAAGGCGGTGCCTCCACAGACCCTGGAAATTACCGGCCCATTAGCTTGACAAGCCTTATCTGCAAAGCCATGGAGAGGATCATAATGGACCTCATAAATAAAGACATAGGGAATTTGCAGACTTTGGATCCAACCCAGTTTGGCTTTGTCAAAGGCAGATCATGCCTTTTAAACTTGGTTGACTTTTTCGAAACAGTCACCAAAGCCATTGATGAGGGAAAGGCAGTCCATACAGCCTACCTCGATCTGGCTAAGGCCTTCGATACAATACCCCACTCGGGTATCATAATCAGCTTAAATGTTAACCCATACATCACAAGATGGGTTGCAAACTGGCTGAGTGACAGAACCCAGAGGGTCAGAGTTGCTGGCGCCATGTCAGACTCAAAGCCTGTCACAAGTGGTGTCCCACAGGGCTCAGTCCTGGGCCCACTCTTGTTTGGCATCTACTTTTCCAAAGTACAAGCAAACACAGGAGGGTTATGGCTGACAAAGTTTGCAGATGACTGCAAACTGGGCGCCATAGTAGAAAACACATCTGACACAGATATCCTTCAGAAGGGTCTCACAGAAACGGATAACTGGTGCCAGAGCCATGGCCTAAAGTTAAATGCCAAAAAATGCATAGTCATACCCTTCGGGAAAAACAAGGTTACCCCTAGCTACCAAATAGGTGGCAATCCACTGAGCACAGAAGAAGTTATCAGGGACCTGGGGACCCAGGTTGATAGTAGTCTGTCATTCGACACCCATGTAGCTAAAGTAGTTAGGAAGTCCTTCTACATTGCCCACCTTATCATGAAGGGATTCTCATCTAGATCAAGGGAGGTCATAGTCTCCCTTTACTCATCACTCATCAGACCAATGATTGAGTACAATGCCCCATTCGAATGTATCTGACCCGACACTTGCAGCAGCTGGAGAGGCCACAAAAGTTCCTCACCAAAAGGATAAAGGGTCTCAAAAATCTGTCCTATGCTGCCCGACTGAAAGAACTCCAGCTCTATTCAGTCGCACGCTTGCTCAGAGGTGACCTTTGCCTAACATACAAGGCCATGTCAAACCCAGATTTGATGAATATGCTTCACCTCAAAAAATCTAGATCCATCTGAGCCACAAGGGCGGGAGACTTAAACCTCGACACGGCTATTAATAGGACGTGCTGGAGGGATAGATTCATCACCCAAAGAATCCCTATGCTGTGGAACAAAATCCCGGTACATGTGAGGCAGAGCACCTCGCTGGCCTTGTTCAAGAGAAATCTTGACCAATGGATGGGAGATCGCAGATATACCCCAGGAATTACCTCAGTGTCACTGCTCGACAGAGGCACAGCAAAATAATGGGTATAGTTCCCCATACTAAAGGGGTGGCGTAAGCCACAAAACAATGGGCTAGGCTTATAAATGCCCTCGGGCAGATAACCTAGTATGAACCTATGAACCTATAGAATATTGTTGTAATCTAACAAAAAGTTTGCAATATTTCTTGTGTAATATATTGCATACGAGAAGTAGTTTTATTTTTCTGTCTCCCACCGTATTTTGCATTATGCCCCTCAATAACTAATAGCTCACTCAATCACTGAGTTATGGAACTATGAATATAAATAAGAAAACATATGTAACAAATGGCAAACAATGGTTAATATCATGTTGAAGTGTATCTTAATGAAATATTTATAATATCATTATAGTAATTCTGTTTCTCACACCCTGGATCTTTCCGTAGGCTGTGCAGTGTTCTTAATAATCCATACACTGTAAAAATCAATATAGTAGCAATGCTTGTTTGCTAGGGAATACAACTTATAACATAGAATACCTAACTCTGAATATGCCAATATGTAATAAAGTGTCATGAAATAATGTCTGGATGGCTTAGCTAAAATTGTTTGGTCATAAAACATTCAATTACTTGCATGCACATTTCCAAGACAATAGAGGTAAGAGTTTGATAGGGATATAATATCCTCAACAAGGTTTGCTTTTTAATCTGAACTGTTTTGCCCTGAATATTGAAAAAACATTTTGATTGGTTATTGGAGTTTCAAGCAGTGGTCCACTCTGGTCTTGGCTTCTGAGATCATAGTAGGATATCTTTTATGTGAGTTTAGCAACTAAAGGAATACATGAATCAGAGAACAGGAGATTAAATAACTAAGAGGCCAGTAACAGATCGGTCCTTTGCCTGACAGGAAGGCAATTGGCATTTCCTTTTGTTAGAAAATGTTGTTCTTGATTTTAATTATTTATTTAACATTTGTTTACCAGGAAAGTGCAACTTGGAGCAGAGCCAATTTTCAGTGGCTGCCCAGGGAGAAACACTTCAGATGCATGTCTTTGTAAAATAGGAGGAAACCGAAGCACCCAGAGAAAACCCACACAAACAAGGGGGATTCTGCACAAAAGGCACACCAGCAGAGAATCAAACTGGAGACCTTTTTGCTATGAGGTGACAATGCTACCACTGCACCACTGCACCATCTGGAGAAGAGAATGAAAAATTTGCATATTTTATTTCAAAGGATTTGCATGGCATTCTAATCTTTAGGTAGCAATGAGATGCAATTATACAGCCAAACTAGAGGCAAAGATCTCTCAACCCAAGACTGGAATTGACAGTCAAGAGGAGAAGGAAAATACTTGCAACACACCACCTGTCTCACATAGACCTACTAAACCAACACCGTCAAATAACACACATAAATACACAAAAACATACTCGGAGGCTCTAAATAAAAATCTGCAAAAGCAACAGAGACCTCCAAAGCAGACACCCAAGCAACCTCCACACTCCATCACAAACCATGAAACACATACTTCACATAAACAGTGTGCCATGCAATCACAGCCCTTAAGGCAAAATAACATACCCAACACACTAGTAATAGGTGACTCTATAGTCAGGCAAACTGATGTCACACTAACTAGGCTGGACAAGGAGAAGGTTACAGTTAGCTGCCTGTCGGGTGCAAGGATCCGCCACATAACACAAGCACTCAGGTCACTCCAGAACAAGTACAAATATGACTCTGTCATTGTCCATGTTGGTGTGAATGACCTGAGATGTACCTCCCTGGACTACATGAAAAGAGACATGGAAGAGCTTTCTGATCATGTAGCCCAGGCCAGTATGACCCTGACCCCGAGCAGTATCCTGCCCTCACCAAGAATGATGCTACAGTATAAAGAAAAAATGATCAATTTCAACAACTGGCTAAGTTTCTGGTGTCATTCAAAGGGAATCCAGTATCTGTCCACCTGGGATGACATGCTCGATAAGCCACATTGCTTCACAAAAGATGGCTTGCACCTGTCACCCTTAGGCTTTTGAATACTGGCCAAGGCTTTTGTTGGCTCCATAGTGCCTTTTTTTAGGCAAGGCTCAAAAGACAAACCCACCACCATGAATAGCACAAGTAACCAAAAACTGAGGGTAATGTCATTCAATGCCAGATGTCTAAACCTCAGAATGCATGCACTCGAGGCAATCCTCGGTATGGAGAACATCGATATCTGTGCAGTAACAGAAACCTGGTTTAAGTCTTCAGAGAGCACCCCAGCACTACCAGGCTATAACTCATACCATACTTTTCGGCCACAGAACCCGGACTGAAACATAAAAGGTGGGGGTGTATACATATTCATCAAGGATACCCACACCTCTAGGTTAGTGGCACAGCATGATGCTTCAGAGATCATCCATGTCAACTAACAATGGGCAAAACTGCAATTCAAATTGTAGCTTGCTACAGATCACCCACCATGACCCAGGTCCCCCATTCCGCATTTATGAAGACACTAGAAAATATGAAAGTCCTACCAAATGCCCTAATATTGGGTGGTTTCAATTACCTAAACTTTAACTGGGAGAACTACTCAAGTACTAACTCCCTTGCCCAGCGCTTCCTAGAATTTATAAACTCAAACGCCCTGGATCAACTGGTCATCACCCCCACCTGAGGTAACAACATATTGGACCTGGTCATCACCAACATGGGTGATCAGTGTTCTACACCAGAGGACAAACCCTCGCTGGTTAGATCAGACCATAGACTAATCACTCTGGATATCCACCCCCACCCCCAATCAAGGAAACCACTGTGAAAAACTTTTCAAAAGCAAACTTCACGTTACTTAAGACTAAGGTGGAAAGGTTCACAGTCCCCATGCTAAAGGACAATGCTGGCCAAGCTGCTGAATCCCTTACAAAGGCACTCTATGAGCACCTGCAAAAATGCATGGATCATGCTATCCCAAGCAAAACCAAGACTCACTCCTCCAAGAAAAGGAAACCAGTCTGGTGGACCCCTGACATAAACAAGCTATACAATAGAAGGAGGAAACTATTGCAGAAAAGAGTAAAATCCCAAGAAGGAAAGACATCCCTGATCAGTATCAGCAAGAAACTACGATCCCTCATAAAATCATCCAAGGCTAGCTTCAAAAGAAAAATTGCCAAGGACTCCAAAGATAACCACAAAGCATTCTTTAGCTATGTCAAGAACGTAAGTGGAAATTCTCAGATCTGCTCTGAGTTAGTGCAGAATGGCATGAAATACACTGAACCAACTGATACTGCCAACATTCTGGCAGACAGGTTTAGTGCAAATTTCACCCCCCTCTCACCCCCTAAAGGGCCCATAACCATACCAGAAGAATGTAGAGCCCCAGCAATCACTGATGCACAGGTTAAAACAGCCCTATCCAAAGCCACAAATACAGCTTCAATGGGACCAGACGGTGTCCCAGGCTGTGTCTTACACAAGCTCCAAAATGAGCTAACCCCTCACCTAAACACACTGTTCAAACTCAGCCTCTCTACCTGCTATGTACCCATAGAGTGGTGCACAACAACAGTTATCCCACTCCACAAAGGTGGAGCCACACCGGACCCCAGGAACTATTGCCCTATAAGCCTGACTAGCCTGGTCTGCAAGGCTATGGAGCGCATTATCATGGAATTCATTAACAGAGACATTGGGAACCTTCAAACATTTGACCCTACCCAGTTTGGCTTTGTTAAGGGCAGATCATGCCTCCTAAACCTGGTGGACTTCTTTGAGACAATTACCAAGGCTTTAGATGAGGGAAAGGAGGTCCACACAGCATACCTAGACCTCGCAAAGGCTTTCAACACCATTCCCCATTCTGGTATTATAGACAAGCTCACCAGCCTGAACATAAACCCCTACATCACAAGATGGGTTGCCAATTGGCTCACAGATAGAACTTACATAGTGAGAGTTGCAGGCTCTAGGTCTGACTCTAGACCAGTTACAAGTGGCATCCCCCAGGGCTCAGTCCTGGGACCCTTCTGTTTGGTATATACTTCTCAAAGGTACAGGCAAGCATAGGAGGACTATGGCTGACCAAGTTCACAGACAACTGCAAACTGGGGGCCATAATTGACTCTCCAGCTGATACAGACATCCTCCAGAAGGGTCTCACTGAGACGGATACCTGGTGTCAAAATCATGGCCTCAAGCTAAATGCCAAAAAGTGCATAGTCATCCCCTTTGGAAAAAACAAAGTACCCACGAACTACTACATACATGGTAGTCTCCTAAATACAGAAAATGTAATAAGGGATCTGGGGACCCAAGTAGATAGTAATCTCTCCTTTGATAATCATATTGCCAAGGTAGTTAGAAAATCCTTCTATGTGGCCCACCTAATCTCAAAAGGGTTCGCATCTAGAGCAAAAGAGGTTATTGCGCCCTTCTACTCATCACTCATCAGACCCATCATAGAGTACAATGCCTCATTTGGGATGTACCTTACAAGACACCTGCAACAGCTGGAAAGATCACAGAAGTACCTCACCAAGAGGATTACTGGCCTCAAACAGATGCCCTGTGCAGCCCAGCTGAAGAAACTCCAGCATACCACTTACTCAAAGGTGATCTCTGCCTGACATACAAGGCCATGCCCATCCCAGAATTGATGGACATGCTCCACCTAAAAAAAAAACAAATCCTCAAGAGCCACACACTCTAGGGATCTAAACCTCACCACAATGATAAATAGGACATGCTGGAGGGATAGATTCCTGTCCCAGAGACTCCCCATGCTTTGGAACAGGATTCCAATCTACATTAGGCAGAGCCCCTCACTAACACTCTTCAAGAGAAACCTTGATGAGTGGATGGGAAAACAGAAAATTTACTCCAAGGATCACTGCAGTCGCTCTGCTGGACAGAGGCACAGAGAACTAATGGCTATGCTGGACCGAGGCACAGGGAACTAATCTAAGGGGGCGGTGAAAGCCAACACATTCTGGCTAGGCTTATAGATGCCCTTGGGCAGATAGCCTAGTACTTACCTATGAACTTATGAACCTAGGATTAGGACGAAAGGAGTTTCCGATGATTCTTACTGGCTTAAGAATGTGTATCAACAAGGACTGTTTCCAAGATGTGTTCTCCACTTTAATAAACATAATTATTACCCATACCAAGAGGGTAAGAGCACCTGACCCAAGACCTTAAATACTTCTGAAGAAAATTCATCAATACCCATATATGCACATCTTGTTGTGTCTTTCGGCTTTTCCCAGTTAGGGGTCACCACAGCGGAACTCTGGTCCGCTAATGATTGGCAGTAGATTTTTATGTGCCGAGTTGCCAGCCCTGACGCACAACCTTCAACGAAGGTACGCCCATTCACACATATCTCCCCACAGAAGACGCTCTAGCTGAGAATCGAACAGGACAATGTTTTACTGTGAGGCGACAATGCTACCGCAGCACCACCACTGCGGTCTGTCCATATATGCACATCTGAGCAACAAACTCCAGTTGAGATGTAAATTGTAATTTCTGCCCTACAGACGTGCATATCCATATATGCACATCTGTAGGGCAGAAATTGCAATTTACATCTCAAGTGGAGTTTGTTGCCTCTGAGAGTGTGCAGGAACCAAATCCAAAACAAGATAATTTCTAAATTAATTTCCCCATGTATATCATTAAGTCACTTCTAGCATTACTAAATGTATTGTAGTACCATTTAATTGACTGCTTAACCAACTGAGCTGGAAGGTACACCAAAGGCATTGTGCAAAGGGTCCATTTTACATGCATTAACCATCCAAAAGGTATACCCACCCCTGTGTGTGTGTGTGTGTGTGTGTGTGTGTGTGTGTGTGTGTGTGTGTGTGTGTGTGTGTGTGTGTGTGTGTGTGTGTGTGTGTGTGTGTGTGTGTGTGTGTGTGTGTAGATATATATATATATATATATCACACACACACGCACACGCACCTGCACACACGCACATCCGTACACCCGCACACACACACACACATGCACATATATAAGTTGATTAGGGTTGATTAATGTGGAATGTAAGATCCCACTTTCTTCTATTAGGAAAAGGAAAGTGATAGCATACAGTACTTCTGGGAAGTAATTTAAAGAGTTCCATCATTGCTGGCACTTTCCTGAGAAAAAACAAAACATTTGCTGCCTATGACATAATCTCTCTACTCAAATAAAATCATTCCATGTGTCTAGCGACCCTATTACCATTCTGTGTGATTAGCTTTTATTTCATAGGACATAATCAGCTTCTTTGCTGTGAAAACCTTTAGGAGCTAGCCTTTTATAACCGCTCATTCTCTTTATTCCTCACTGCATGTATATATGTCTAATATTATAATGTCTGCAGAGACTGTCAGAAATATTCCAGTTAAGAAGCAATTTTGTTAGTCCAGACTATCAACAGCAAGGTGGAGAATGCACCACTTTTGCCTACAGGATATCTGCTAGGAAGTAAGTGCAACATTTGCAGCAAAAACAAGACTGACTATCAATCATCCTGATGACTTGCAGTATTGACCAGAAACTGTTACTAAATCCCAGCAGCTAAAGTGGCCTGTATACAATCATCCAGCAGGCAAAGACTATGGTTTAAAGGGATTGTAATTATACTCCAAGAAATACAGACTGTATTCTGTTAGCCAGACCCCCCCCCCCCATAAATTAGCCACTTTTGAAAAACTCTTCTCTAAAAATGTACCTTCCAGTTGGAACAAACTCCTACAAGCAATAAAATAAGCTACAAATGTATTAGCTTCATACTATATCTAAATAACTATCTGATAAACCAGCAATGATACAAACCTAGTAATTACCATACGTGTCATGCACGTGCAGGTCATCATGCATATATAACAAAGCTCTTTTCACAGAACAAAAACATATGTGAAAAGCGTATTTAATCAGATTTGCAGTATTTTTTTAATTGCTGTATTACAATTTTCTGTATAATGCTCCAATTTGTAAAACAGAAATGTTAGAATTGTAAAAGGTGTTAGTACTTGTGTGGACTGGTTTGTATTGAGTAGAGAGAGGCATTTGAGCTGAAATTTTATGATTCAGTATAGTGGTATACCTGGTAATTTAGACAAATAAGTGATGAATATAAGATATGGGCTGAGTTAGTTACATGAAGCATTACAAAATTAACTTAAATTATGTTATAGTTGTACTAGAAATGATTCATTAATTGGTCTTTTGGCCAAGATTAAGTGAAGCACGCTGATTTCTACAGGAATATTGTCTTATTGTTTGGCTGTATATATTGCGTACAATGAGTCAGGAAATGTTATCTGTAGTTAATAGTAATTGATTTTATTATCTTAATGATCATGTACAGGACACAGAGCTAACTATAAAATGCATTTATTGGAGTATTTCTTTACATCATAGTTGTTGGCATATTTCTTGCGAGACATGAAACAGACAACATTAGAAGCAATGTTTGTACTTGTATACTTTGTAGCTACAGCCTGTTAAGGTAGCGCTATGCAATTAGCATAAATATAGATATTTTTCTGTTCCAGTTCTCCTGACATTAGATTCTCTCTGTTTTTATAAACTAATCACACAATAGTAGGTAACCCTTCTGACCTACTCCTATTCTTCCAGTGACTTTTTTCATTTAGAATTGTAATCATCTACATTCTGCTCTTTCACCCTCCCATAATCCTTGGACACAATCACATCCTTCAGACTTTCCTCCCACATTCATATTATTTCTTCTTCTTATGACCCCCATGGATAGGTTCTGACTAGTACAAAAAACTGACTGTGACCCACATCACATGTGATCAGTTAGTGAACCAGGAAACTGGGGGAGCTGGCAACAGGGGATGGGCATGCTTGTTGGGCATGGCAGTCTAAGGCTATATTATGCAGCATCACCTCTCATAGGAGGGGTTAGGACACCATGGAGATTAGCCTAGAATGTGCATGTGTGTGTATGTGGGTGTTTGCATCTGTCTGTGTTTGCTGGGGTGGGTGCCATCATGGTGCATAAAAGCATGCTTTCACAATAGAAAGGCATTGTAGATCACATTGGTGAGGCAGGGCACACTTTCCCATTGGGGAGGGAGGCTGGGGGCAGTGATGCCTTATGCGGAAATCACCATGAAGTCAAAGCACATGAAGACTTTCCTCCAGACACTCAAGGGTTTGGACAGAGATGTGGATATTGGCTGTCTCCTGTAGGCCCTTGGGTTGTCAGTCAGTTTTCTACTGATGGGGTAGGGGTGAGAGCTCCATTTGGTGAGCAGTTTTCTTTAGAGAAAGCTGGCAGTTTGGGCGTAGTCAGGGTACAATTTTCCCATCTACTTGGATGAGAAGTCCATACAAAGGGATCTTGCACAGGGCAGTGTCCATGTAAGGCAACTGTTCTCAAAAGGATGAGTGGGCCTAAGAGTAAATGGAAGAAGGCCAATGACAAAAAACACTTAATTGAAAAAATGTTTGCTTGATAAATCAGTCTGCTATGCCAATACTAGGAAATTTAGCTTTTACAGTATCACAGTATTGTTTGTTCATTAAAAATTAGGAAATAACTTTTCTTGTAGTAAGTTAGTAGTTAGTTAGTTGTTTTTTTCCACTGGTTTGCTCTCACTTCTAAATATAGCCTGTTCACTATTAATTTATATCCATATTGGGAATGTGTTTCCTCAAAGGAATGCTACATTTTTCATATTTTTCTTGTCTTTATGTAGTTTATTATTCAGCCTACTTTTGTTGTCTTTTTTAAATTTTTTTAGCCTTCTGTGGCTTGTTTTTCCTTTTGTATGTGTTTTGCTGTTATTTACACTCTTGATACAGCTTTTCACCGTAAAAGAGATGTGTTCATACTGTATCTGAGGCATTTGAAAGGCTATTTTGATTTTTAAAATAATGGATAAACCACCTTAATAGATGTCTGACATAGATGAATAGTAGGTTAACCTGAAGGGTCATTATAAGCTTAGCCAATAACCCGAGGTCAAAATCAAACCATGCACTTTGTGTTGACCTAGATGATCTGTCACCATGTCTACTACAAAATGTTTGCAAATTTATCTACTTTATCATAAATAAAAACCTCATAACACCTAAAAGCCTTATTGCAAACAAAAATACATGCTTCTATTTTCAATATAAATTAGATAAAACTGTCAGCAGATGTTAACAGTAGTGCCTTCAGCTTCTTTGAACTTGATAAAATATTATATACATTTATACAGCTAACATGTGCCAGTATGGCATCATTATTCTACAAGTCTACAAGATCTTTTTTATATCACTAATTTTTAGATTTGTAGAACTAATCTTTAATAGTTTTATTTTTTGTACCGCATTGAATTTATATAAAAGTAAATACATTATATTATGCACTTTTCTCTTGAATATAATTGTTAGTAAACTTAGTTAACTACCAGTTTATGCTAACTAAAAGAATCCATTGATCTTGGTAGGTTATAGGTCTCTCTCTTTGTGTGTATATATATATATATATATATATATATATATATATATATATATATATATATATAAATATATATATATATATGTGTGTGTGTGTGTGTGTGTGTGTGTGTGCAGATATATATATATATATATATATATATATATATATATATATATATATATATATATATATATATATTTATAGAGAGAGAGAGGAGAGAAACAGAATACCTGTAGAAGGGTGTTTTAATCCATATTTTCTAATTCTTTAAAGGCTTACAAAAACTGTCATTCATGAAATCTAATTAAACATTATTACCACGCTTACTACACATTTTCTGAAGAAATGGTAGCTGTGAAATATTTAAACAAAATAACACAAATGTATGTCTGAAGGGTCTTGGTGTCATCTTTGAATGACAGTAAAGCTGGTGTAATATGTACTTGCAGAAGGGTCTATATTAGAACACTGAACATTTGAAATGTCGAGTGTCCTAATATCGACCCGTTTTCAGTGAACGCTGAAAATATTGAAGAAACAGGAAATCAAATTCTTTCCTAGGGAAAGAATTTGATTGTCTGTTTCTGTTTCTTTGGTATTTAAAGTGCTCTGGTGGAAAGTTACGGGTCGGGTTCAGGTAAGTGCGAGATTGTGTAGACATGTGAGTTAGGGCAGGTTAGGTGAGTTAGGGTTAGGGCGCGGTTCAGGTAAGTGTGCAATTGTGTGGATGTGTGGGTTAGGGCAGGTTAGGTGAGTTAGGGTTAGGGCGCGGGTGAGGTGACTGTGCGATAGTGATGGACCATAGGGTTAGGGTTTGGGTTAAGGTAAGTGGATAGTTAGTGGTGTATGTATAGCTTAGTGTAGGCTTA
Source organism: Protopterus annectens (assembly GCF_019279795.1). Classification (NCBI taxonomy): domain Eukaryota; kingdom Metazoa; phylum Chordata; order Ceratodontiformes; family Protopteridae; genus Protopterus; species Protopterus annectens. The sequence continues at coordinate 729,717,744 of NC_056728.1, read as the reverse complement.
GGTGTAAGAGTTTAGGTGTATGTGTGGATTGCTGTTTGTTTGGTGTGCTTGTGTTGTGTGTATGTGTTTTGGAACAGCAAATTTTTTCCGTAGGAAATAATTTGCTGTTCCGAATGTTCAGTGTTCTTTTTTTCGATTGCTAGAGTTCGATATTACAACACTCAACATTTTGAATGTTCGGTGTTCTGATATAGACCCCTTGCAGAATGATGAGTTTATATTGTTAATTAAGAGGGTATATCATCTCTTGATGCTTTTTGTATAATTCATTATTCTTCCCTACCTTTCTTTTTATATTAAACATTGATGTCCTTTTTTATTTATTTTTTTTTCCATGTGTGGAAGATTTTCAGTACATATATTTCTAGTTAATCACTGTATATTAATCAGATCAGACAATAGTAGTAGAAGTAGCGAACGTAAACTCGTCAAGTCAAAAAGTACTAATAGAAAATATATAATTCTACAGCATTACTAAGTATTCGAAAGTAATCCAAGCAAGGCAGGCCGTCTGTTTCCAGTTGAAAATCCTTTATTAAGTACACAGACAAGCGATCCAAGTAAAACAAAAATAGAGTAATAATTTCCTCACAAGCTTTCTAAATATATATATATACTTTTTATCAGGCATGGGAGTGGTTTATTATGCTGTAAAACAAAGTGTTATTGGTACACATGTTAAATTCACATCCCATCCCCCATCAGTGTGACATTCGAGCTGGTCCTGCCCTACCTAGTAGCTGTCATAATAATATATAGCCCTAATGTACTTTAATGGTACATCTTATTTAACCAAATTATTAAGCAGATTATTAAGTCTGTGATTTTATCCAAGGCAATATACTACATGGCTGGAAATACATCACCTTAGTTCATTTTGCGATCAAAAATTATATATAAATATATACATATACATTTTGCATGTAAAAATCAGTTTCTATTTTCATAACCTATTGTTAACAAAGATCGTCTTTTCCTTCTAGACTTCTTCAGGTCTGTGTACAAGAACCCTAAAAACCTATATAATTGTATAATTAGTTAGTATTGTTATTACCATAATTTTGAATAAAGTGGAAAAAAGATAAAATGCATGTATGATGATGGAAACAAAATATACACTTAAATTTCAAATGATTTAAAATGGTATTTAAAACCATTTTGTAGAAAAAAATAATAAAATAAAATACAATTAGTCATGTAAACAATGTGGCGATTTTCTAAGTTCCAGTGCACTTTTAATTGAACAGTAGTAGTTTAGTCCAGGCTTTCTAAAAGAGTTCAGCTTTAATTGCCACATGAGTTCATGTTTCTCCAGAATATTTGGGATGTCTCCTTCAAGATCACCCATGTCTATGTGATCCAGGATCTGGAACTTAAAACCTGTGTGTCTTTTATGAAGAGAAAGATGTTTGGCTAGTGCATTATTTTTACATCCAGAGCGGATTTCTGACAGATGACATGAAATCCTTCGCTTGAGTTTATTTACAGTCTTGCCCACATAGAATGCATCACATTCATTGCACTGTGCCCTGTAAATTACTTTTTTTAGTGTTACAGTCAAAATGTATATGTATATATTTATATATAATTTTTGATCGCAAAATGGACTAAGGTTGATATATTTCCAGCCATGTAGTATATTGCCTTGGATAAAATCACAGACTTAATAATCTACTTAATAATTTGGTTAAATGAGATGTACCAGCAGTGAATAATTATACCCCTCTGTGGTTTAACTCACTCAAGCCTATGACGCCTTTTTTGTATACTTCCAGTTCACACCCATACCTCCTTATGGCATCCAGAACTTTTGTGAGTCTGGCTTTTTTGACTAAATGACTTACCATCTAATTACAGCCGGCATAAAAAAGGGCATGGAGTTACAAACAAACTGACACTAAGATTGTTAGTCTAGGATGTCCTGCAATGGAGAAATTAATATTTGCCACTTATTATTCATATTTTCAAATTTATGTTCATATTTTCCTAACTGAGAAACCTACATGTTATTGAGGTGGATGGTGTGAAACACTAATGTGGTAGATAGGACAATTCACTGTTAATGGTTTATATCACACTATCCTGCAAATATTACTGGTTGTTTGCAAGCAATTATGAAAATATGCAATATTTCCACATCCATTTCATATTTCAAACCATTGCATGACATCAGATGAAACTTTAGATGTTGTTGAAGAAACTGTCTTTGATATTTGCACTCTAAATTGCACATCTTGAGAGTTATCCAGTATTCTTTGTTTTGCTAACTACACAATTAAGAATATTTATTCATATTTCAGTAAATATTTAAATAAACATGCACTTAGGAATTTCTTGTTGTCATGAAAGACTGTGACTGGTTAACAAAAATGTTCTAGCAATATATGTCTAAGTTGCAGAGTTTTCAAAATATGAACATTTGTTTGTGAAAGTTTAGAAAAATATATTTTGGGGATTACAGGTTTTATAATATAGTACATTATTTATGGAAAAGACCAAGAATGTACTTGAACTTGACTATTATCACTTTAAAGAATACTTCTTACTGAAAACATTATTATTTGTGCACTTTGAATAGCTTTCATTGTTCACAAAATATTTGCATTTGTTTTTCCTTATGTCTTATGCTTCTTAAATTTAATTTTCAGAAAATGCTCTGGAATGCAAGATGTGTATAGGCTGCTAGAGGTATGACATTCCTCATCACATAGGTTTTAATGAATTAATCTGAAATGTGTTGTCGATTAAATGTATATTCACTGAATTTTACTCAACCATTTGTAAGTCAACCACATGTGCATTAGATGAAATATAACACATCAGAAATATTTCAGGTGCAGTTAACATTGGGTATGACAGCGATTCAGGTCGTAGCCTATTATAGGTCCACAACCATGTCCCAAGACTCACATTCAACATTCCTAAGCACCCTGGAGAATATTAGGGTAAATCCTAACACTCTCATACTGGATAACTTCAACTACCCCTCCATTAACTGGGAAAACTACTCATGTACCAATACACTTGCCCAACATTTCCTGGAATTCATAAATTCCAATGCACTGGACAAGCTCATGCTTAGCCCCACTAGAGGTAGCAACATCCTTGACCTGGTCATTACTAACATGGGTGACCGTTACTCTACACCAGTAGTCAACTCGTCCCTGGTTAGATCCGAACACAAAGTAATCACCTTGGAAATCCACATCCACCCCCCCCCCCCCCGGAAA
>NC_056728.1:729689514-729709514 GCF_019279795.1 Protopterus annectens | reverse complement strand
TTCCCGTTAAAAATGTTTATTCTATTTCCCTATTTAAAAAAGCCCGGGGTTAGTTTAAAAGTTTTAAGAAAAATTAGGGTGATTTATTCATACCCCCCATTTTTAAAATTTTTTGGAAACCCTTTTTCCTTTAAGGTTCTGTTTAAATTTAAAAACCGTTAGATCTTTCCCCTTTTCGGGGATTAAGGATTTAAAAATTTTTGAAAGAAACTCTTAGGCTTCCATCTAATTTATCCAAACCCATAAAATTTTGGGGGTCCATTTTCTAAAACCATTTTTTTCCTGGGAAGGTCATTTTGTTTAAACCCCCAAACCCTTCGTCCCCCAAAACATTAAGGGCCCCCAAAACTTTTTTGGGAATTTTTCCCCAAAGGGAATTCAAACCATTTTAAAGAAATTTTTCCTTTTGCTTGTATTCCTGGATCCTTTCATAGGTGAATTTGGGAAATGGGTTTAAAATTAAATTTTCCCAAATTTCCCCTCACCCAGTTTTCAAGGTTTTTCCCGGGAATCTCCATTTGTTCCCCCAAAATCCTTCCTCACTCCCGTTTTTTCTTTTTTTACAAACAAGGAATCTTTTTTCTTAAAGGTTCCTCCAAAGACTGCTGATTTTTCAAAAATTTCCCAACAGTAAAACCCCCAGGGAACCTGTGAAAATTTCTTCCCTGGGGTAGGGCCATCCCTTTTTTTAAAATTTGGGTTTCAAATCTTTTCAAATTAAAGAGTTTCATTTCCCGAAATTAAGCCCTAAAATTTTAAAATATAAAAAAAAATCAAAAAAATTAAAAACCCCAACAACCGGTTAAACCTTGACTTGGTCACCCTTTAAGGTAAAAAGAGTTTAAAAAATAACACACCGCTTTTAGACTCTCCTCTTCTTTCAACAAGGAAAAACAGAATTTTTTTAAAAATAAAACCTTATATTAACGTCTATTTTAATTAAATTTTTTCTTAAACGGAAAAATTTAACCAAAATTATTAACCTTTGGGATTTCTGCCACAAAAACAAGTAAACAAAATTTACCTTTTAAACAAAATTTAAAATTTCACTTTACCACCAAATTAAAAAATTTTTTTAATTACAAAAAACCAAATTTTTAAAGGTTAAGTTAAGAAATTTTTTTAAAAATTTTAAAACAAATTTAAATAAACCCAAAAAACTTTTTAAAACAACCAAAGACCATTTAAACCCCGAAATTGGGGGCTGTGGAATTTTCCAAATTAAAGGTTACTGATTTTAAAAAGATTTTGGGGGGAACCCCAAATCACCCCCCTTTTTCAGAAAAAAAAATTTAGAAAAAACAAAAGTAAAAGCATTTTTGCACCTTACTCATAAATTTAATTTGTAAACTTTTAAACCGAATTAAAGCAGCATTAACTCTTTTTAAAAGGGAGCCCCTGCAAACCCCGGCCACAAAAACTAAAAACCCTTTACCTTTTTAAACTTGGAAATTCTTTCACTTTGACCCCCATTTTAAAAATTTTTACTAAAAATAATCAAAAAAACAAACCAAACTTTTTTGGTTAAAAGGTTTTAAATTTTGTTTTAAAAATTTTAAACATCAAAAACCAAAAAAAATCTTTTTAATTAAAAAATTCTTTAAATTCAAGATAGAAAATAATCCAATTAAAATCCTTTTGGTTCAAAAAGGGGAAGCCCGGTTTTTAAAATTTCCAAATAAATTACCTGTTTTAAAAGATTTTGGAAAACCCAAACCCTCTTAAATTTAAAAAACCCCCCTACCCCCTTTTTTAAAACCCGAAAAAATTTAAAAATTTTTGGTCAGAAAACCCGAGCCCAAATTGGGCCTTTTCGACATTTTTTGTTCAACCCTAGGTTAAAAGGAAAGCATTGGGTAGTGGGTTCCTTTTAAATTTTTCTTTCAGTTTTAAAAAGATTTAAAAAGCTGAATCCCTTTTCCCGAAAGGGAGAAACTAGAAAACTGGTTTAAATTTTAAAATTCCTTTCTTTGGGGGGAAAATTGGGGGGCCCCTTTTTAAATAAAACCTTGCCCTGGACCAGTTTACCCTTTCCTCATTACCCCCAAACTAAAAAATGCCCCTTTTAAAGGTTCCAAACGGGTTTTGGGCCCCCAAAAGTTTATTTCCCAAAAATTTTTTTTTCCAAAAACAAAATTTTTGGGGAAAATTTAAACTTTCTAAAAAAAGTTTCCAAATAAACCCCGGAAAACCGTTCCCTTTTATACCCCCGTTCCCAAGGGTTGATAAATTTTAATCCAAGGGGGTTTTAAAAAAACAAAAATTTTGGGTTTTAAAAAAAGCCTTTGGTTTGGGGTAAAACAGGGTTTCAAAGGTATCAACCAGTTGGCAAACGTAAAGTAATTTGGAAAAACCCAAAATTCCAAAATGGGACTTAGTTTATGTCAAAGCCCAAACCCAAAAGGGGGGTTAACCCTTTTGGTAAAAATCCAGTTAAACCCCTTCCAAAAAAATCCTTTAAGTGAAACCATCCTAGAGTAACCTTGGTTTTTACCATTTTTGGGGCCAGGGTGGAAAATAGTGTAAATTGGGGAATTTTCCCTTAAAAAGGGGGGTTTTCCTAAAAACCCCCCCTTATTGGTTTTTGATTTCCGATTTTCCTTTTAAAAAAAACAAGAAATTTAAAAATATTCCCCCTTTTTTAAAATTGGTTTCGTTAAAATTTTTAGAAAACCCCAAAAAAAGTTAAAATTTTCTTAAAAAGGGCATAAGGGAGGGTTAAAAACACGTTTTGGTTTCCCTGTGAAACCGGGGGCCCAGCATTAAATGTTTGGGAAAAGGAAGTTTTTCCCAATTTCCCAAACAGGGGGTTGGCCCAAAAATCCCCAAAAGGTAACCATGTCCCCTTTGCTGAAGCAAAATATTAATTAAAAACTTTAAAATTCCCCAGTTTTTAAAAAAATTTCAACAAGTTTAAAATGTTGACTAACCCCCCTTTTGGTTTTTCCTTTTTGGGGGTTCCCCAAAAACCCACTTTTTGCCCGCTTGGTTTTTTGGGGGAAATAACAAATTTTTTAGGTTTTAAATGGGATGGTTAAAAACCACCCCCTCAGGATTTTTGTTATGTTGTAAAACTCCAAAAGTTTTTAATTTTCTCCGTTAACAGATTTCGAAATTAAAAAATTTTGGGAAAGCCCCTAAGTTAAATGGCCCAAAACCCTTAATTTGGAAAAAAAAGGGGGGTCAACTTTTTTTTTGATTTAGAAATCTTGGAAACCACAAACATTGACTTGAGCCAAACTTGGTAAAAATTGGAAAATATTCGATTTTTAACCCCCTTTAAATTTAATTTTACTTTTATCCCGAGTTAAGGGTTCCAACTTTTAAGGGCCAGGATTATTTTTGTAAAATTTAAAATTTTTAAAAATAAAATGTTGGGCCAAAAAAAACAAGAAACCCCTTTATTTAGACCCCAAAAGGGAAAAACCCCGCCAAATTTGGGAAATTTTAAAAACACCTTTTAAAGTAAATATTTTTAATTTTGTTTTAAATTTTAACGTTTTTTAAACAAGGGAAAATCAAACTTAAAATTTTCTTAAAATGTTGGGGATTATTTTCAAGGGGGTTAAAAACCCCTTTTAAAAAATTTTAAAGGGTTAAAAACCCCAAATTTTGGGTGCCTAGGGATTGATTTTTGGAAAATTGGTTTTTCCCAAAAAATTTCAAAACAGGTGAGAAACCCCAAAAGATAAACCCTTTAGGGAAAAGGGGAAGGTTTTTCCTTTTTTTTTCGTTTATGAAAAAAACCCTTTAAAAGGGGAATTTTTTCTTAAAATCCCTTTTTTAAAATTTAAATTAATTAGGGAATGTTTAATGTTTCTTTTTCTTTTTCGGTTTTTCTTGTCCCGGAAGGGTTTCCAGAATTGGTCTTTTTCAAAATTGTTTTTGTTCCTCGCTTATTTGTTTGGTTTCCCGGGAAAACCCCTAACCAAGGGTTTTACCTTTTTGTTAAAGGTGTTGGGCTTTTTCAAAATGAAACATATGGGGATTTTTTTGGGTTAAAAACGTGTTGGAATAAAGGGGCTTTTACTAAGGTGGAATTGTAATTTTCACCTGAATTTAACACCTTCCTTTCCCCCCCATAAAAATTTTGAAACCCCCTTAATTTTACAAACCCGCCCCAAAATTTATTAAATTTGTTTGAAAATGAAAAGGGGGGCCTGAGGCCCCTTTTTTGCTAAGAACCCTTTGGTCTTTTTCCCCTTTTTAAAAATTAACCGTTTGGCCATTTAGGGTTTTTAATCCCGGTGGGGAAAATTGAAAATATTCCTTTTATCTTTGAAAGGGGCTTTCCACAACTGAGTTTAAAAAGGCCCCTTCCCCATTTTAACTTCCCGCCCATTTTTGTTTTTAAAAAACATTTTTAATTAAACCCCCCCAAAACCCCCGTAAATAATTAAAAGGTTATTATTAAACTGTCACCCTATTAGGGTTGGGAAAAATCCCGCCCTTTGGAAACCACCCGGCCTTTTCAAGGGCACCCCTTAAAGTAAGGGTATTTTAAGTAAAATTTCCAAATTTTGAAAGGTTTTTTTAATTGAAGGAATTTAAACTGAAAAATTTCCCTTTTTGTTGGTTTTGGGGAAATAATACCCGTTGTTTCCCCATCCCCGTAAATTTCCATTTTCAAAATTTTGGTGTTGGGGCCAAAAAAAATCCACAAAAAAGGTGGAGTGCCTGAGGCCCTGAAAATTGTTGGGAAAATTTTTCCTCATTTTTCTTGGAAAATCCTTACCAAAATGAAAGAGGTGATAAGAATATTCCGATGGGTTACCCTTAAATTTTGAAAAAGGTTTTAAGTGTTTTTCTTTTTTTGGTTCAGTTTGGCAAAGAAATACCCTTTTAAAGGGTTTAATTTTTCCCCGCTTAACTTCTTGTTTGAAGGGTTTTAAATTATATAAAGATAAAAATTTCCAAAAAATATAAGTGCTTTTTCTTTTAATTCTGTTTTTCGCCCCCCAAAAGGGGGCCAATTGGGCTTCACAGCGTGGCCCCCCCTTTAAAAAAACCCCATTTTGGCCTTGGGAAATTTTTTGATTCCAAGGCCCTATTGTTTGGTTTTTTAGAAGGGTTTTTGTAACCCCCCTTAACCCGTTTTACCAATTTCCAGGGAAAAAAGGGGATCAAAAATATTTCAAATGAAAAATAAAAGGGGGTTCTGTCTGGGACTATCAAGGGAAAACCCCCGGATTGTTTTTGGAAACCCGTAAACTTTTTAGCCCAAAACAAAAAGGCCTTACATTTACATAAAATGGGGGGAACTGTTTAAAAATTATTCATTTTCTTTTCCTTCATCACGTCCCCAAAATTTCCCATTGATTCGAATACCTGGGGGACCAAATTTTTCTTCATTAAAATTAAAAAGTTTTTTAAAAAAGCCAAACATCCATTTTTTTGGTGAGACCCCCCAAGGGCCCATTTTTTTCCTTTTAAAAAGGCCCCATTGGTCTATAATTTCCCTGTGGGGGGGAGGAAAATGGAAAAAGGATTGCTTTTTTTATTTTTTTATTTAGGTTTTCCCCTCCTTTTTGCCGAATTGCCCCCCCCTTAAACCCTCTTTCCACCCGAAGGGGGTTTTTCCAAAAGAACATTAGGTTTTTAAATTTTGGGCCCCTTGTGGGGGTACCATCCAAAACCATAATTGCCTAAAACCACCCCTTTTCAGCCTTCCCCCCCTTTCCCCACCCTCCGAAAATTTTTAATTAAAAAAATGTATTCCCTTCAATATTCCAAAATTTCCCCAATTTTAAATTAAAATTAAATATTTTTCCCCAATTAAAGAAGGGGGACCCCCATTTTAGGGCATTTTCAACACATTTTAAAAAATTGGGGGTGTTTTAGTCAAAGTCATTCCCTTCAAATTTTAGGGAAATTCCCTTTTGTTAAAAAAAGAAGTGGATTTTTAAAAAAAAACAGGTTTTCCCATTTATCAAACGGCCTGGGGCTGAATTTTTTTCCATTTTCCCCCAAACTCCTGAAGATTAACTCCCTTAAAAAGTTTTGATAAAGGAAAAAAAGGGGTTTGGCCAAAAATTTGGGGGGGGAAAAAACTTTCATCTCCAAAAAAAAAATTATTTTTGCTGAATTTTTAGTTCCATGGAAAACCTCTTTTTGAAAATCTTAAAAAACATTACCTTTCCCCCGGGGAAAAAAAAAATTAATTAAAACCTGGGGGAAAAAGTTTGGAACGAAACGTGGGTTTATCTTCCCTTTTTAATCCCTTCTGAGCTGTAAGGGCCCCAAGGAAAGACAAAGGGCAATGAAAGGGAGGCATTTTCTTAGGGTTCCCCCGGGAAATTTTTTCTGACCCCGAAGCAATAAAGGTTCCCCGTATTTTTCCAAAAGCAAAGACTATCATCCCAAAAATTGAAGAGTATTCTGTAATTTGCCAAGACCCCCCCCCCCCCCCCCCCCCCCCCCCCCCCCCGCCCCCCCCCCCCCCCCCCCCCCCCCCCCCCCCCCCCCCCCCCCCCCCCCCCCCCCCCCCCCCCCCCCCCCCCCCCCCCCCCCCCCCCCCCCCCCCCCCCCCCCCCCCCCCCCCCCCCCCCCCCCCCCCCCCCTTTTTTTTTTTTTTTTTTTTTTTTTTTTTTTTTTTTTTTTTTTTTTTTTTTTTTTTTTTTTTTTTTTTTTTTTTTTTTTTTTTTTTTTTTTTTTTTTTTTTTTTTTTTTTTTTTTTTTTTTTTTTTTTTTTTTTTTTTTTTTTTTTTTTTTTTTTTTTTTTTTTTTTTTTTTTTTTTTTTTTTTTTTTTTTTTTTTTTTTTTTTTTTTTTTTTTTTTTTTTGGTAAAAATTTGGTTGCTGGGACCCCCCTTAAACTCCAAAAAAAGGGGGGGTTTTTTAAGCTGTAACTGTTATTTCCTAAATTTTGGTTCTTTGGGAAAAAAACTTGATTTGTTTAAACTTTTTAAATTTAATTTAAAGGTTTAAGCAGTTTGTGGCCTTGGTGTGTACCGATCTTTTTACACTTGCATACATACGTACAAACTGATTGGCTTATAACTGACTGCCTCATCTCCCGTCCCATTCCCTTTCACCTCATCCAGCAAAACCTTTGTACTTATCAGCCCTGCCCTATACATACAATATTCACAATATCACCTAATTCTATTAATCTCCAATTATATTTCACCTGAATTAAAGAATGTGGACCCCCCCCTTATTTCAAAAGACATTTTCAACACATTTAATTAATTGGCTAGTCTCTTCAGCTCTATAGAGTCACCTTCCATTCCCTTTAAGAGCCCTTTCAGAAATTCCAAACATTTCAAATGCTATAAATACAAGTATCATGTCGGCATTTTTAAACAAAATACAGCTTTACCCATTTACTCTAAACAGCTCTGGTCTGATTTATTTCCACTTTTCCTTTGCTGCCATAGACATCCTGAAACGTACTCTCACCATCATCCTCTGTCAACAGATGATTATGATAAGCTGACAAAGAACCAGTTGGCCAAAGTGTGGGAGGCCAAAGGACTAGTGCATGCTAACCAGACTAAAGAGGAAATTATTTCAGCTGTAATTGTAACTGCAGATTGGACCAGTGGCCAGGAGGGCAACCAGTCTGGTGTTGAGGATGTGCAGTCTTCAGAAAAAGGACAGTTCACCTTTCCCTCAGAGAATTTAAAAATTCATCTGGAGTTAAAGAGCCTGGAGGCCAAATGTTTGGAGACTGAAGAGACTGTGGTGTTTGGATGCTGCATTTGGAGATCTAAGAAAATAACTGACTGCTGCTACTAGAGGCTGAAGGAAGAGACAAGCAGTGGCACATGAGAGGGAGATGCTGACTCTTCTTCAGGGTCATGGAGGCAATTGTGAAGGGAATAACTGGACCCCAGAAGCAATAAAGGTCAGTACATTTTTTCCAAAATTTGCAGAGGGATGACTTTGATAGCTTTATTCATATATTTGAAAGAGTATGTAAACAGTGTAATGTTGACCAAGACCTCTGGGTACTGTTGCTGACCCCCTTACTCCATGATAAAGCTGTAACTGTTATTTCTAAATTGTCTGATACTGATTGTTTAAACTATAATAAAGTGAAACAATGTTTATTGAACTGTTATAAGCTAACACCTGAAGCTTACAGAAAAAAGTTTTGAGCATAGATGCAATGCAGATGCACGTGTATGCGAGTATATTGTGGAGTTGAACACTTATTTTCATAGGTGGATGAGTGGGTGTCAAGTCACCACTTTTGAAAGACTGGCAGACTTTTTGTTGAGGGAACAAGCCCTTAGTACTTTACCTGAGGACATGACAATCTGGTAGGCAGACTGGGAGTGTAACTCTGCAAGTGACCTGGGGAAAAAAGGGGATCACTACTTAGCATGCATGGCATTACTGCACAAGAAGGGGATACTCAGTGCCACACATGGATATAAGGGAACCCATAGTTGGCAGCCTAAATCACCCCAACAGAGTCTACCAGTAACAGGGATGCCACTAGTTCAGATACACAGCCAGGGTCAGCGGTTAGATGTTTTAAATGTAACCAGAGAGCCCATTTAGCATACAAATGTCCACTGAAGCAAGATGGGGAACAAAATGTGTGGGAGCCAGCAAGTGGGAATAACAGAGTGGCAGTAATAAGCTGTCTGGAGGCAACAGGGGTACCAAGCTATCACTGGAGTTTGTAACCTATCTTAGTGGAGGGAAGACAGGCCACTGCGAGAGACACAGTCTCTGACATAACTATTATGAATCCTGCAGTGGTTTAAGAGGAACAGTACTTGCTTGGGTAGTCCACTCCAATCAGAGCTTTAGGAGGGGTCCCATTCCAAATACCTTGGGAAAGGGTTCACCTCGACTGGGAAGATGGAAATGGAAGAAAGCAGGTAGCTGTGTTTGAGGATATTCCTGCAGATGTCTTGACAGGGAATCATTTTGATAATGCAGTACCTTGTGTGCATGCAGTTATACTCAGTCAGGCTTGGAGACAGGCATGTAGGTCTAATAGCCTGGGAAAGACCCAGACAGACCCCACACCTGAAGCTGGGGCTGGCGATGTTGCTATTTCAGGGAGGGGGCTACCCTGTAGCAGTGAGCCGGAAAGTGAGCTACAGCTCCTGGTAGGTACTGATGCTCCCATGAGCAGGGTGACTACAAGGACAAAGTTGAGTGGTAGTACTAGATTGACAGTGAAGCACTGCTATCAGAACATATTAAGCTTCTTGTGGAAGGGGAGCTAGCTAGAAGGGCTCACAAAGGTAGAGTTGAGACAGGCTTAGCTTTTGGTCCTTACCTTACGAGGCTTGAAGAAGGTAGCTAAGGAGGCACCTGATTCTCAAGGAAAAGGGGGAGTCCTTATACTGGAACAAAGGGTTACTGTATAGACAGTGGTCCCCTGAGGGAGAACTAGAGGGTGAGGTAATATAGCAGCTGGAAGTGCCCAGATCCTACAATCTGTTTCTTCTAGCCATAGCCCATGACATTCATTTTGCAGGTCATATGGGCATAAAGCATACCAAGAGACGTATAACTTTTATTAGCCTGGGATTGTAAAGGATGTAACAGGGTGCTGCAGGACCTGTGAGCAGTGCCAAAAGGTAGGCCAAGCAGAGGACAAGGTCAAAGCTCTGTTAATGCCTTTGCTTGTGATTGAGGAGTTGTTTCAGAGGGTAGCTATGTATATTGTGAGGCCACTAAGTACCCCAAGTTATACAGGCAAGAATTATATCCTGGTGGTAGTACATTATGCTATTAGATACCCTGATGCAGTGGCTCTCCTCCATTGAGGCAGCGAAGCTGGCAAATGCTTTGTTAGAGATTTTCAGCAGGGTATGTTTCCTGAAAGAAATACTGACTGACAGAGCTGCCAATTTTATGTCAGACCTGCTGGCTTGTCTGTGGTAAGCATTGTGGGATGAAGCACCCCCTACCATCCCCAGACTAATGGTCTTGTATAGAGGTTAACCTCTACACTAAAGACCATGCTACAGGCATTTGAGAACCAGTTTAGGAAAGAGTGAGACAAATATGTCCCATCTGCTGTTTGCATACAGAGGGGTACCCCAGGAATCCACAGGTGTTTCACCCTTTGAGTTGGTATATGGGCATAGGGTCTTTAGATTTGATTCATGATGAGTGGGAGGGTGAGTTTAAATCCCACAAGGAGTCTGTACTAAATCTCAGGACAAGGCTTAGAAAGCTCATGGGCTTGGCCCAGAAGAAAATGGCAGTAGCTCAACAGCAGAAAAAGATCTGGTATGACAGGAATGCTCAAGCTCGAGAGTATGCTGTGGGACAGCAGGTTATGGTGCTCATTCCTGTCAGACACAGTAAGCTGTAGGCAGCTTGGAAAAGACCCTTCAAAGTGGTAAAGAAGGTCAGTGATGTTAATTATATGGTAAACCGATAGGCAGGAGATAGGGGCACAAATTGTACTATGTTAACGTGAAGCTTCAGCATTTCAGGAAGGTCATGGGCAGACTGCAAAGGGCAGGGTTGACCACTGAGCCCAGTAAGTGTTAGGTGGGTATGGCAGAGGTCTCCTACCTGGGACATAGAGTGGGGAGTGGTAAGATTATGCTAGAACCTGCCAAAGGGGGGAAGCTATTCAGGTGTGGCCTGACCCTGTTACCAAAACAAAGGTGAGGACATTCTTGGGGACAGTGGGATACTATAGAATATTCAGTCCCAATATAGTACTATAGTGACAAGGAAAAATAGGCCAATAAGGTAGTGTGGACCAAAGCCCGTGTGCAGGCATTTCAAAAGCTTAAAGGGGCTATGGGAGGGCCCCCTGTTTTAACCTGTCCAGATTACAGCAAAGAAGTTGTTGTGCAGGTAGATGCTTCAGACCATGGAGTGGGGGCTGTACTCACCAAGGTTCCTCAGAATGATAAGAGCACCCAGTTGTATATCTCAACCTTAGACTCTAACCCAGGGAGGAATGTTATGCAGCTGTAGAAAAAGAATGTGTAGCCATAATAGGGCCACTGCAGAAACTTCAGCCTTATTTGTATGGAAGAAAACTCATTATGGTTACAGACCACAAACTGTTAACATGGCTAAATAGAGTCAGCCAGCAAAGTGTCAAGTTATTAAGGTGGAGCCTAGGGTTGCAGGCATATGACATGACAGTGCAGCACCATAGTGGGGGTCAGCAATGTCAATGCAGCTGGACTCTCAAGATAGGGTATAGGTTAATGTGTTCCCAGACAGGGCCATTTCTCTCAAGCAATGTTTTTCCAGGGTCACTTGAAAAACTAGCTTGAGTCTTCAAAACGGGGGAGAGATGTGACAATGTGGAGTGTTGCCATCTGTGCCAGGGATTATAGGGCAGTGCATGTGTAACATATGCCAGCATAATTAGCTTGAGTTTTGTAAATAATTTTGTGTCATTTGACTGTCACACTGACTTGTACAGATGCTTGTGTTAAAAATGTATCAAAAGTGTTATTACAATTGATTAAATGTTTATGTTTAAACAAAGAATTCTGGAAATGAAGAGTGGAAGTTTTTGAAATTGTTCTGTAGTTTTTGGATTGTGCAACAGATCTTAGCAAAGCTCTGAATGTGTATTGTACCAGAGTCAGGTGATCAAATGTGATGTCATTCTATAAACATCACCGAGAGGATGGAACTTTCATATCAGTTTGTATTTTGTTTTCTTTGGAAACAAAAATAAAGATCTATGGCAGTTATTACAGACAGTTCAGTCGAGCTCAGTTCAGTTTAGTTAGAAGTTGGAAACACATCACCTTGCCTTGTGGAAGTAAGCATCTCAGCATCCTTTCTTGCCTTGTTGTAATAATTAAGTTAGCTAGGGAGCAGTTATTCTTTAGACAGTCAAGAGCCATAGTAAGATTAATTAAGTATTGTTTTTCTACAGCTGTTTGAATCTGTTCAGCTGTGTTATTTTTATTTTTCCTGTGATTGAAACTGGTGTTTATTGTACTTAGATATTTAGTGTTCTCATGTTTTCTATTTTATTATTTATTATTAAATATTTTATTTATTATTAAATATTTTATATCTTTCATTCTGGCTGGACTTTCAGAGAATACTTTTACCATCTTGAGAGTACTTGTGCTTATTTTAATGATGCCTTGGCCACTCTGAAAAGCCTGGCTGCTTTGGTTACACTCTACCACTTATGCTAGTATTGATTTTACTCAGTATAATTGGATACCCTTGTAAGAGCCTGAGAGTGGTTGACTGGCAGCAGCATAGTTACCTTATAGTCTGGGCAGAAGGGGTACAGTTAATAAATCTGTACCAGCATTTCCCAAAAGGGTGTATGTGTGTGTGCAAAAATCAAATACCCAGGTGTGGGTGTATCAGCTACTTGGAAGTGGGACACAGTGTTCCAAAGTGAGTCTTGTTTGGGATCTGGAGAGACAGAAAGTCCAGTCCCAGGTCTGGAGTGTGTGCTCTTCAGGGAAATTGTGCTTGATGCAGAGAGCTGCATCTGAAAATACTGTGTAAATCCATTCCTGTATTTAGTGACCATCTATCACTGGTGTCAGTGGTGAAGATTGAGGCCCCTTGATTACTGTTCTGGGGTAGAGAGGCTGTCACACCATGTATGCCAAATTGGAGCAGAGGATGAAAGCCAGACCCATGAACTTTGCCATGACTGATCTGTGGAAACAGATCATGAAAGACACGGATGGAGGATGGGGATCTACTGCACTGGTGTCCATGTTCATCACTGCTATGATGACCTGCATTAGAGGGACATGGAAGAGCTTCGAAGAATGGTTGCTAAGGTGTAGTGGCAGACCATATATCCCTACAATAAGTATTAGTATTCTATATGTATACCAGAACATTGCTATGGATTTTACAGATATTTCTCTGGCCCATATATATCAGATACATGTTTTATAACAATGTATTAGCTGCTGTGACAATTAGCTTGTGGGGATAATTAAGTGGACTTGGTAAATGGTGTCCTCAACTACAGGAACTATTCCTAAGTTGTTAATTTATTTAATAACGTGTATAATATCCATAATTATGCCTTTTGTAGATATACATATGTTTTACAACATCTAACTACATAATTTCACATAGCCACTATCCTCATACATCACAGATGTCTATAGTGCCTAGGCTGTGGATGACTGCATATGTCATAATTTTCCATTAAAGTCCCACAATATCACCTATTGTACCATTATACATTGTAATAAAACACACATATAACTTCATTACATCATTCCTCCTAAACAATTACACAGACACATTTATTTTATTTAAAAAGCAATGCCTGTCTGACTGCTTCTGCATATGTTTTAGTTATGTGTTGGTAGTTATTTCTTTACAGTAGAAAGCCCAAAAATTGTTGGACTTTTCCATAGTCATCTGGTTTCCACAGGATTTCTAATAAGCACCTGAAGTACCCGTTTTCTAAAATGAACCCCTTGCTAAATGTTAGTTTGGCCTGTAAAGCAATGGGTCAGCATGTTTAAAGGGGTTCCTATTACCTGATCGAATGTTTAAGTTAGTGAATACCTACACATTGATCTGATGTTGTTTGTCTTTCAGCTTTTCCCGGCTAGGGGTCACCACAGCGGAACTCCAGTCCACTAATGATTGGCAGTAGATTTTCACAAATGCCGATGTGTCAGCTCGACGTGATAATAAAAGAAAAAAACATGAATGGCCGATTTAACCCAGGGAAAGAATTTGCTTGGCCATTATGTGGATTTTGCCCCTTTCCCCACTGTATCGGAGTTTGTATATTTAGTTAGGGGTGTGTGAGGGATACACCCCCCCCCCCACATCAGGGTGTGTGTGGGGTGAAGCCCTCCACTTCATTTTGGTTTCATTTTTTTTATTTTTGCAGCTGAGAGAATTTGTTCCCTATGTTAAATCTGCTGTTCGCTGTTTTAATTTTTCAGTATTACCAGTTTGATGTTTAAGTGATTCGCTAACCTAAACGTTCGATCTTGTAATCTAGACATGTTTAAAGTTTGGCATGCTGTGGGGTCCAAACCTCATAGGGGAAACATATCTGTACCTGCTGCCTTGGTTAACTTTACCCATCATGTTTTCTTGAAAAAACATATTCCAGTACTTTCTATTAATGTTTATGCTGTGCATGGTAACAATTTGCTGTTATAGTCTTTGAATTTCTACGAATATGGCCGCAATCCATAATTCTGTGATAACATCAGATTTCTAATAACAGTGTTTGTAGAGCAGTACCTGTTTGTTTAAAATAGCATGTGCTGATTATTAGCTTGGCCTGTAAAATAATCAGTCAGCATGTCTGTATTTTGGCATGCTGTGGGCTCCAATCCACAAAGTGGAAACATATCTGTACCCGTTACCTTGGTTAACATCACCCATCACATATTAGGAAGAACCATATTGCAATACTTTATATTATATTGTGCTTGATAATGACTCACTGATATAGTCTTCAAATTTCTATGAATATGACCATAAGCCATAATGCTCTGATATCAGCTTTCTAATGGCAGGGTTTGTGCAGTATCTGTTTAAAATGGCATCTGCTGGATGGTAGTTCAAATAGTAAAGAAACAGGCCAGAATGTTTAAATCTTGTCATGTTGTGTGTTCAAATCCAGAGACGGGATGCATTTGCCCATAGTAGTAATTTATAAAAGCATATTAGACTGATTGACATTAATGGGAGGCCACGGTGGTGCAGCAATTAGCGTTCCTGCCTCTTCTCTGCTTCAGTCCTCAGCTGGGGTGCCTTCTGTGCAGAGTCTGCATGTCCTCCCTGTGGTTGCATGGGTTTCCTCCGGGTGCTCTAGTTTCTCCCACATCCTAAAGACATGCTGTAGATAGATTGGACACTCTAAATTGGCCCTAGGCATGAGTGCATACATATGTGTGACTTCTGTGGAAGGTTGAGCACTGGGGTGGCAACTCAACACTGTAAAACTCCACTGCCAATCATGAGTGGACTGGTGATCTGCTGTAGTGACCCCTAACCGGGAAAAGCCAAAAGAAGAAGCATTATTGACATTAATGTAAATTTTGAGCGTAGTTGCAAGTAACTTGGTTACTCATCGAATTTCTACTAAGATAGCCATAATCTGTAACATTATGTTAACATCATCTATTTAACTGTGGGGGCTATACACCTTGCTAAACCCTGTTATATGTCTGAGTAATTTGGTTAATGTTGTTGTTGTTGTTGTTGTCTTTCGGCTTTCCCCGGTTAGGGGTCGCCACAGTGGAACTCCGGTCCACTAATGATTGGCAGTAGATTTTCATGAATGCCGCAGTGCCAGCTCAACGTCCAACCTTCAACGAAGGCACGCCCATTTACATATGTCTTTTGAATGCCAGCCAACTGCGGGGAGGACATGCAGACTCCACACAGAAGGCACTCCCCGCACTCCAGCTGAGAATTGAACGGGAGAACCTCTTGCTGTGAGGCAACATGTACTTTGTAAAACTTCAATGAAGTCCTGTTTTCTAATGAAATATTAAAGCCAATAGTAGAACAACATCATCTTCAAATTTCGTGGGGCTAGCAGTTGAAATGAGGAACAGGGAAGATGTATGTATTTTCCTAGTAATGCCAATTTAGCAAGAAATATCATGGTCCTCACCCATACCTTACTGCATCCATTATGTACAGGAACATGTATCGTTCTGTTCACAGAAGCTATATGCCACATGACACTGTCACACTGCCTGAGGGATATATGATCTCCATTACCATTAATGTATCTGAACAAAGTGATAACATGAATGCAGTTTTCCAACTGTTTGACTGCATGAGCAGCACAAGTTCATACTTTGCAATCATAAGCCAAGATCATTATTTGTAGACCATCCCCCATGCAGATGATGTCATAACATAAACTCTTTTCACTGCATGAAAAAGATGCTTTTTCAGTTAGAATGTGTTATGTAGGCAAGTAGATCTCAAAGTTAGAGTTTGGATTAGATTGTGGTTGCAGATTTGAATCTGTGTTCAAAGATGTTAGCACCTGAATACAAAAAGGTCAAGTGTGTATTACGATTATCTAATGTTCTTCAGAAACAAATGTTTAGAAACTGCAGTGAGAAATATATGTTAGTGTTATTTGAGGACTACATTATTCATATATTCTATTTTTTATTTCAGGTGCGGAAGATCACAGTCAGAACAGAGACATGTCCATTGAGCAGATGCAAAGTCTTGAGGATCAGTGCAGGGAGAGAGGTATATTGATTATTTTATATACTTTAGGAACTGAAATGCATCTTCCCCTGTTTACAGGCCTGTATTTTTCACAATAACATGTATATCAATTAGAATGCAGGAATATCCATCATGCAACAGTAAGGTAAGTGAAATCAAGTCATGGTAGCTGTGATTACAACTGTAATTAAAATCTAACAATGTTGATATTTTAAATATCAGTGTTTTCTGGTGAGTTATCTGATATGTATAATCTGATTGTTCATATGGCTGTCTGCTGTGTCATTGTTTACATTGTTGTTTGCAAAACGCGTGGCATGCTTTTCAGTTCAACATTTGTATTGCATCACCCACAGGCACCTTGGGTGCTTTTATAGAAATAATAGTTGCAGTCTTGCCCACGGATTCATGGACAGTCCATGCAAGAATAGTCTATTCTTGTACAGACTGTTTTGTGTAGGAATACAGCAGCTGCACGCCCTACATATTAATGAGGGAGTGCTGCTGTATTTCTACACTTACACGATCTGTGTACAAGTGCAGGGGGCATGTATATGTCCTGCATGCACACTTAAACACACCCTCGGCATTCAGAAAGTGCCATACAGCACTTTCAAACAAGGAAGTAGCATAATATTAGAGCCAGGCTCAAATATTATACATTATTTCAGTTTCCACGGACACTGAAATGTAAAACTGAGCATGTTAGTGTCCGTGGACACTGAAATAAGCAAAAAAAAAAAAAAGCACACAATCCCTAAGAAGTAGCCCATACAGTACATGAGTGTCCACGGAATGGCTAGATCCCTGCCTTATATGTCTGCAACCTGCTGATAAATATATGTAATAATTTAATATTTTGTTTATTTTTATTTTACAATAAAAAACAAAGTTTAAGCAGAGTGCAGCGGGTTTGCGTGCCGCGGCGCTTTATTCAGCCCAGCTTAAATGCTGTTTGAGAGTCAAATAGAATTGTGAAGGCAAAGCCATCATTGTTGATGTAGCATTGTGGTTAGAGCGCCAGTTTAGTGTGCAAGACATGGGCGGTTCAAATCCCAACTCTGACCAATATCGTTTATGTGTGGAAGCAGTTGGAAATTAATTTATATGAATTGGAATGATATTTTTAAGTCATATGTCTCACATATGGTAGTGTAGTGCTGGGAAAATGCCATATGGAAATGTAAAAAAAAATGTTCTATTTTTTTATTTAAATAATTGTTTTTGGCCAGCTAAGCCTGCCACAGCTCTGCTGAAACCAGCTAAGGATTGCTTAAGCATGAAAATATAAGCAATCCTTTGCAACTGTAAGTTTTGCTTAGCTGGTTTAAGCCTTGCTAAGTGGATTTGCGCAGAGCTACGCATAGCTTAGCATATTTGAAAATCAGCCAGTCATGGAAAAGTGTGGGAAAATGGCTTTATTTGAACCACACAGGTGGGAATACAGCCATATCTCTTCAAGTCTGATCAGGGCAGCAACAATGTCAGGTGTAGGAGAGGGTGTTTGCTGTTGGGCACAATGCTGGAACATCCAGGCATCCAGGGTTACGTGTGAACTCCTTTTCAAAGACCATGAAGCTAGACTGCTGCAGGGCCAGTACCAGGGCTGCCACTACAAAGCAGAGGCCAGGGACCATATCGCACATGATCTCACCAGTGCCACTGGCATACCCTGAACTGGTGAGCAGGTGTGTGATCACTATGATGACCTAAAGCATAGGAGGGGTGAGTTCTTGGCCAAGTGGATCCAAGAGGCACGAGCGGAGGATGTCCCAGATGATTGTAAGTATACAGTCTGTGCATTTGTAAATAATTATTTAAAAATTGTATATGTTACTGTACAGGTGTGCTTAATGTGTGTTCTTTCTCCATACATCTGCAGATGAGAGGGCTGCAAACATTAATGCCCATGCACAGCACTTGGTCCGACTGCGCCGAGAGTTTGGTGAGCACAGAAATATTCGTAATATCTGCTGTAATAAATCAGAAATAGTAAAGGTAGTACTGTCTGTATATACAATTGTGCTCTAACTGTAGTGAATAAATGCATGTGTCAGGCTGCCAGTGTTAGAACTCAGTTGTGTCAGCTGCTGTGTAATACAGAGTTTTGTAGCAAACAAGGTACAAGTGAGGAGAGGAAGAGTAGGATATGTATTAGACTGTCTGAAAGAACCTGTAAAGAACCTGCTGTGTCAGGGCTACTGTAACAGTTACAAATGAGAAGCAGTCCATATGTGCAGATCATACAGTAATTCTAACTGTGGATTTCTGAGTTATAGAAAGTGTTGTTATGTCAAAAATAATAAAGCTGACTACCACAAACTGTTGTCTTTCATTTGTCTTGTATCTGAAAAGTACAATTGTGTAGCTGCTGCAGCATGCAGTAACTGAGGTGAAGTGATGTAGCACTGTTCATCTGCATAGTTCAGAATGTGGATCTGAAACAACTGACAAAATGCAAAAGTAAATATTTTATTCAGTAATGTCTTGTACTGTGTTCCTGTCAGCATTGCCTTGTGTTAACCTTTGCATTGTTCTCCTGAATATACAGGAAAGTGTGAGACACTAAGAGGTGCAGACTGCAAAAGTAGAGTGTGTTGACTCGATTCTAAATTGGAGTATGTTTTATTAAAATGTCCAAATGTCTAGTTTCAATAATCTGCTCATATTGTGTAAACAGTGACATCAACAGTTTCTCATTCTGATTTTTGTTGTAGTTATTATGGAAAACAAATAAAAAGCCATTTGGTAAAAAAAATAGAGTGTGTAGAAAAGTATGTACTACACAGAAATAACTCAAGTCACAGACATAACTTTCCCAGTAGCTCAGTCTGGTACGGATTAAGTCTGTAGTTCCCTTTTGCACACACACACACACACACACACACACACACACACACACACACACACACACACACACACACACACACACACACACACACTACGGTTTGAATCCAGGGACTGCTAATAACATGTCTTTCTAGTTCTACAGCTGTAAACTTGAATATTGGAAGAAACACTAATCTATTGTGAACAGATATTTTCCCCACAAGTAAAGAAATATTTGCAGAAGCAGTATGATGGGTATGTGTTTGAAATGTGTACAAATGTTCTGTTGAGCTGCCCCAGTTCTACAAATAGAGGCAAACTAGCCATCTACACTATGTAGTCTGGCCAATACAAGCCTCTCAAGTGTCACGCTGTCACGGATAGTTTCCCTTGTTGCCAAGAAAGCTGCACCCAGTAACATCACAGTACAAGTATGCCAAAAGCACACTTACAACAGCAGGACAGGG
Organism: Protopterus annectens; assembly: GCF_019279795.1. Lineage (NCBI taxonomy): Eukaryota > Metazoa > Chordata > Ceratodontiformes > Protopteridae > Protopterus > Protopterus annectens. The sequence continues at coordinate 729,690,097 of NC_056728.1, read as the reverse complement.
AACACATTGTTACTTTTACTTTTTTTGTTTCTGTTACTTGTACGAGTAAGTATGACAGGTATGAGTCCCTTATACTTATGTGCATAGAGTTCTCATACATTGCCCCATAGTACTCCAGATGCACATATGTACAGGTGTGTATGTGCTGCAGTAGCTGCATGGCCCAGGTAGAGGTTAAGGGAGGGTAAAAAACAGTAGTGTATTGAGAAGTATCACTGAATGCAGTTGTTAATGGAATTATTTTCTCTTCCCCCACCACTTATCTGCTGCAATAATTGCACAAAATGTAATACGAGTAAGTTGTTACCAAAACTTACTGTTGGGACCTTTGTTCCATTTTGGTTATTATATTTGAAACTGTGTGCATACTAACATACCTTCTTGAATAACCATTGTTGTTGGCCTGTTGCCATTAATATAACCAGCATGGTGTTGCAATCCTGACTGCCATTCAGTTTCTGCATGTGTTCTGTTTGCCATGCTACTGTTACAATTCCACTGTTCTGGGTCAATTGGAACACCCATGCATACTGTGTCAACTAATGTTTAAATGTTTTGTCCATGACTAACCAATACACCTTGT
>NC_056728.1:729632014-729684514 GCF_019279795.1 Protopterus annectens | reverse complement strand
TGAGTTTATGAACTCCAGGAATCTTTGGGTTAGAGTGTTCGGGCTTGAGTAGTGTTCCCAGTCTATATTAGGGTAGTTGAAGTCACCTAGTATGATGGTGTTTGGAGATACATTTATCCCCTCCAATGTTTTCAGGAAGGCCATGTGAGGTTCCTGAGTTTGAGAGGGTGGCCTGTAACATGCTACAAATTGCAGAGCAGTCTTGCCTATGGTTAATTGCACCTGGATGGTCTCCGATGCATCGCGTTGCCACCAACCTTGAGGTGTGGGTGTCCTTTATGAATATGGACACCCCTCCTTTCTTGGTGTTGTCCGGATTTTGGGGCGGAACGCATGATATGAGGTGTAACCTGTTAGTGCTGGGGTGCTCTCAGGAGCCTTGAACCAGGTTTCTGTCACAGCACAGACATCAATGTTCTCCATATTGAGAAGGGCGTCAGTGCGTGCATCTTGAGATTGAGACTTCTGGCATTGAGCAGCATTACCCTTAGTTTTTCCTTTTGGTGTTCTAGGGTGGTAGGTTTAGAATTTGAGCCTTGCCTAAAAAGGCACTATGGGGTGGCAAGAGCCTTTGCCAATATCCGGAAGCCCAGGGTGACAGGTGCAAGCCATTCCTTCCGAAGCAGCGTGGCTTGTCCAGCATGTCATCCCAGGCAGACAGACATTGGATCCCCTTTGAATGACACCAGAATTTAAGCCAATTATTAAAGCTGATCATCTTATCACTGTATTGTGGCATCATTCTAGGTGAAGGTAGGATACTGCTCAAGGTCAGGGTCATACCTGCCTGGGCTACATAATCAGAGAGCTCCTCGATGTCCCTTTTCATGTAGTCCAAGGAGGTACGTCTCAGGTCGTTGACACCAGCGTGGACAATGACCGAGTCGTACTTGTACCTGCTGTTGAGAGACCTGAGTGCTTGCATTATGTGGCGGATTCTAGCGCCGACAGGCAGCTTACTGTGGCCTTCTCCTTACTCAGTCTGGTGAGCGGGACGTTAGTGTGTCTGACTATGGAATCACCAATGACAAGTGTGTCTGGCATTTTGTTTGGCCTTAAGGGCTGTGACTGTTTGACACTCTGACTGTGTGATCTATGTGTTGCATGTGTTGGGTCATGAGGTGGTAGTTGTTTGGGTGTCTGCTTTGGTGGCCTCTGCTGTTTTGGTAAATTTTTGATCAGAGCCTCCGAGTATGTCTTTGTGTGAGTATGTGTATGATTTGAAGTTGTGATGGTACCATGTGTGACTGGGTATGTATTGTGTGTGGTTACCTTCTCCTCCTGTCTGGTCTTGCCAGTCCTATGTTGAGAGAGCTCAGCCTCCAGTTTGGCCGTATAGTTGCATCTCGCATGTATTTGTGTTTTGTGGGAGAAGGAGAGGATTGTCTGTGTACATGAGGCAATTGTAACATTGCCTCAATATTCCCAGGTTCACCAGTTGAGCTGGAGAGGTCACTAGCAACTGATCCTCGACATACTAGAAGTAGTAGATAAAGAGACTTTCAAAGGACTCTGGGGAAGTGGGTTTTAGGCTGGTGGGGTACTATCTATAATAAGAGTGCTTTATCAAGGTGCAAGTACTGTAGGAGTAAGTGCTAGGCTTTACAGATAGAGAATAGTCTACTTGGGAATCAAGTAGAGATGAACTTTTCAGTTATAGGATATGCTGGTTAGATCAGCAGTACAGCTCGAGGAAGGTAGTTCTAAGGGAAAATTTGAAGAGTGGAATTTAGATGGCCGAATAGTTTAACCTTGTTTAACCGCTGCTGCTCTTGTGTGCAACAGTGGCAACTCAGCCTAAATCATCGCTAACGCTTTTAGCGTGTTTTATAGCAGGGGGCTGAAGGGAGCTAGGAAATGGCCCAAAACGACCAATGGACTACTAGTTTCTGGCTGAAACTTCACCAAATCGGACAAAAAGGCCGCTCAGTGCTTCCCACTCCCACTGGTAAACAAAGAAACTTCCCTCCTTCCTAATAAGGCAATGGATCAGTAACAGGAACTAAAAACAAAGCCCAGGGATCAGCAACTCTGAAACTGGACTACTCTAGTTCAGTAAGGCGGGAAAACAAGAGATTTTTTTGTTTTATTACAGAGATAAGGAAAAAAACAGACAGTAAATGCTATAAATGCTGTAAATCGGCTAGCACACTTTGAAATATTTCCCTTATCCCTCTGTCTCCAGCAACAACTGTTCTGCCTTGCAACAAAAGCATCCGTCTTGCCAAGGCTTGAGCCTAGGGCCCTGAACACCATAGTCAGAACAATATACCACTACACCATGTGAGCTCTACAGTATACTGATGCTTTTCCAAACATAACAGTCAGTAGAGTCATTCAACAGTAGGGAGAAAATTCTGTAGAATCAGTCAGGTTTTCTATATATACACATGTATTTATGTATGGTGATGCATATATGTGGACAAATATAAACAAAATATATATATAGCGATATAAGTGTAAAATATATACATATATACATACACATATATATAGAAAAGTATATAAATACATACACACACACACACACACATATATATATATATATATATATATATATATATATATATTTATACACACATATGTATACATAAATATACATAAATATCTAACAGCTACAAACAAATGCAATCTGAGGGTCATGCTGCTCAACATTAGAAGTTCAAATCTCAAAAGGCAGTCACTCAAAGTACTCCTTATTCACAAAGGATTCGCACATGTCCATAATGGTAGGCCAACATAATGGATCACAGATACTGCAGGTGTAGCTAACACAGGGTAAGACAGCAATTCAAGCCATAGCCTGCTATAGGTCCCCAACCATGTCCCAAGAGTCAAACCCCATGTTCCTATGTGACCTGGAGAATATTACTGTCCAACCTAACACTATCATAATGGTTGACCTCAACTACCCCTCCATTAACTGTAAAAGCTACCCATGTATCACTGCACTTGCCTAATGTTGCCTGGAATGTATCCATTCCAATGGCCTGGACCAGCTCATTTCCACATCCACTACAGGTAGCAACATCATAGGCCTAGTCAGTACTAAAACAGGCGACTGTTGCTGTACACCAATAGTCAACTCCGCCATGATTAGATCTGACCACAATGTCATCACCTTAGAAATCCACATCCCTCCCACCCCCCCTGCAAAGGTAATCACCAAGAAAAACCTTTCCAAAGCTAACTTTGGCCTCCAAAGATCAGAGGTGGCTAACTTCATGGCACCCATGCAAATGGAGACTAGTTGCATGACCTCCAAACACACACCAATGCAGTACGAACACATACACAAATGCATGGATTCTGCCATACATGATAGAAACAAGATGCTGCCCTTCAGAAAAGAGAAGCCAATCTGGTGGTCCCCTGCCCAAAAAACTCTACAACAGAAGGAGGAAACTGATATGGAATAATGTGAAGTCCCATGACTGGAAAAAAATCCTTTTCAGCTTCAACAAAAAGATGAGATTCCTCATGAAATTCTCTAAAACTAGCTGTGAAAACAGAATTGCAGCACACAGTAAAGACATCCACTAGGCCTCCTATATTTATGTAAAGAATCTCCATGACAATGCCACCATGTGCTTTGAGCTACTGCACAGTGTTAACTGCTATACTTAGGCAACAGATATTGCCAATATACTGGTACACAGATGCAGTGGCAACTTTACCCCTCTCCCCACCAAAGGACCAGTCACAATACCAGTACACTGCCAGACACCCAGTATTACTGCTGCTTTGGTTAAAACACCACTGTTCAAGGCCAAGAATACAACTTCTATTGGACCTGGCAATATCCCTGATTGCTTTCTGCAAGAACTACAGAGTGAACTGTCACCTCACCTGTGTGTCCTGTTCAATCCCAGCCTCACCTCAGGCTTTGTCCCTACTGACTGGTGCACTACTACAGTTATCTGTCTCCACACAGTAGGAGTGGCTGCAGACCCTGGGAAGTATTGCTCCATTAGCCTGACAAGGCTGTCATGCAAAGCTATGGAATGCATCATCATGGACCTAAGAAACAGGGATATGGGAATCTCCAGACCCAGGATCCCACACTGTTTGCTTTTGTGAAGGGAAGATCATGCCTGTTCAATTAACCTGGTCGACTTCTTTGAGTCAGTCACCAGAGCTGTGGATGAGGGCAAGGCGGCTTATACAGCCTTCCTCAATCTGGACAAGCTCTTTGATAACATTCCCCACTCAGGGTTCATGGATAAACTCACTACATGATGCATCGACCCCTATAACAGTAGGTGGGTTGCAAACTATCTCACAGATTGAACCCACAGTACGAAAGTAGCTGAGCCCAAGTCAGACTGCTGACCAGTCACGTGTGGAGTTCCACAGGGTTCGGTCCTGGGTCCTCTCCTGTTTTCTATCAACTTCTGTGAAGTCCATGCCAACATAAAGGCACTCTAGCTGACAATGTTTGTAGATGATTGCAAGTTGGGAGCTATTAACTAGCCAAGTGATGTTGACATCCTACAGAAAGGCCTCACTGAGACCACTGACTGGTGTCAGAGCCATGGCCTTAAGCTCAATGACAATGAATGTGTTGTCATCCCCTTTGGAATGTCAGGCATTACAGAGATGTTACAGCACCAAAAATCAGACACCAGTGTGAAAGTGCATACCCACAACCAATTCCACCACAGTCACATACCAGTAGGTCAGGTGAACAGCAGAGTACACAGACTGTGTGATGAAATACATAATAGTTAACCAGTCACACGCTACCCCTATATATAGTGGTCCACTTCTCAGTATAGTCTGTATCCTAACTGTCATACAGGACATGTCTCAGTCTGCCGCTAAAAAGGCATACAGCCAACAGACCAGCAGACACTGGAGCAGCATGCACAGTCAGATAAAAAAGGAGCCATAACACTTAACATCTAACATCAGGGCTGAGCTATGCTTAGCAGGTGTACACATTGTTTACATGTGAATGATAACCAGTAGTTAGCTCTGCTATGCATATTTGCACACTGGTAAGTGTCGGTAAGCAAAGCCTATGCAGTTTAAGTGCCTATCGGTTTAACTGTGTTTTACCGCCACTTAGAGCCATGCAAACCCACACAAACTGGCTTACAACTGCTTAAAAGTGCCTTAATCACTCTGTATCCAGCAGCTCTTCTGGCCAGCAACAAAATAATCAGCCCTGCTCAATCTTGAGCCCAGGATGCTATACACCATGGTTGCAGCAATTTACCACTAGGCCATTTTAGCTGTGAGATGTTAGGATGTTTTTTATAACATATCATGCAGTACAGTCATTTTATAATTGAAAGAAAGACACACTGTGCAATCAGGAATGACTGTTGTCTACAAATATATACATTAAAAAAATATTTACATATATATTTACATATATAGAGAGATAGATATATGTGGTGATACATATATATGTATAACAATATATAGATATATTACCAAGAAATACTGGCATGTAGATATATTTATGTGTGTGTGTGTATGTATATATATATATATATATATATATATATATATATATATATATATATATATATATATATATATATACACATACATACACACACACACACATATACATGTCTCTAAATGCACATACAAACATATGCTGCTGATCAACCACCTGGGGCAGCATGCACAGTTGGATATGAAAGGAGCCATGACACTCACATCTGCCCCCTCCCCGGTCCAAATAAGTGAACAGTACGCAGATATAAAATCATGATAGGCCGTACACAATGGCCAGACTTATACAGTGACCTCTTAGCAACACAACTACAATGAGTGAAGATAGTAAACAAAAATACAAACAGCCAGTAATTCACACAAGTTCATTTTACTCTGATGTCTTTGCCAAAGCCTTCCAGGAGTTACACATTACAAGAAATGCTTGCCATAATTAGAAAAAACAATTAACATATAATTACATTTAAATACACAGCCTCCAATTACACTCCTCAGTCAATCCCCAGGGGATAAAGTATCACATTTAAAAACATACATTGATTCTGTACATTATAATTGTTTTTATGACTGTTTGACCAAACTGAGGAACAGACTTTTTTCAAAGCAGTACCTTGTAACCCACTACACTTAATTACATGTATATACACAGCCTCCAATTACACTACACATTCAACCTTTTAGGGGATAACGTATCACATTTAGGAATTTAAACCAATTCTGTATATAAATCTTCTTTCATGACTGCTACTCCCATTATGAGAATTATTGACATGTACAGCTATAGAACTGTCTTCTTCCTCATTAGTAATATCTGTCACATGTTCTAACAGCCTTGTTTTAAAACACTTGTTACTCTCCCCATATAAAATATGTTACAAGTGCCTCTAAGAGCATTCTCCATACACCAACCTCTTGAATGTACAGTCCCACATGTTGCCCACCCTTTTCCTTCAGCAGGAATGACAGAACAAAATAATGGTAGACCCTACCTATTAACCTCCTACTGTATGGCATCTGTACCAAGCCTGACATAATGTGGGACTGAGGCCCCAAAACATGGCCATACTTGAAATATTGCTGTTATGCACTGAGAAAATTGCTGGTGTTACAGAGATTATTGTAATATAACTTTTATGAGGGATATAAAGTCTGAAACACAAATGGATGTTGGCATGTACTGATTGCAATCACCAGAGTATGCTACTGATTTACCAAGGACAACACCTGTCTGGGGAACAGACCAAAGATAACAGGCAAACCTCTGGACATTATGTGAATAGCCCTACAGTTGAGAGCTATGCAGACACATAACTTTGGCAGACTGAAACCCATGCAGAAGTAGCATGTTCAGACAAACCCTGTTAAACAAGCAGTATTCAAAACTGCTAACAGCAATATTCACATTCTGCCCCTAGGTCTTGAATCTTCTCCACCATTTAGTTGGCTTGTCTCCACGGGTCTTGTTCTAAGAGGTATTAGCTCACACACCTCCAGGATCTCTTCCTCATAGGTAAAGGAAAGGCCCAACGCCCACATGGAGTACACAGTTATAGGAGTGTGTTGCCATGACATTGGCTATTGGAATAACTACACAGCTATTCTGCATGCAATCAGCAACTGGGGAACACCAACTGATGCCCAGGCCATAACATGGTCATGGGCATTAGCTACAAAAGACAAGCTGCCATCTATTCAAACCACCTCTGTCATAGACAGTCCATTAGTGGCAAAGCTGAAGTAGTGTGAGGAAAAAAATAAGAAAAGATATATCTGTGACATAGCCAGAAAAAAAGGTATGTGAAACAAGTAAGCATGTGATTGAAATAGGGGTTTGAAAGTATATGCCTCAACAAAACTTACTGTACTGATGTACTGCTGAACAGCACTGATGGCCATAGCATGTGGCTCTGTCTGTAATGACTAGGCCACCTACTGGGATGTTTTACATATCCATATGTTACCTGTGTCTATAACTATGATACACATTTTGTCTTGTAAATATAAGACAACTATACAGAGCATGTGCAGAGTAAAGTACTGCTGCAGATGTGTGTGTTGAACTGCATGTTATATACAGAGCTCATACCCTCATACCGTTCAACTGTCCAGTGTTCTGCACACTGACCATATGTGTTCCTCACATTTGAGGTCATTTACCCATAGAGTTGTATCATGGCAGGCAAATCCTTTCCAAATCTGTGAAGACTGACATTACAACATCCCCCTTAATTGTCTGTTGGCTTTTCCATTTGGGATTGCCACAGTGCATCATCTGTTGCAATTTCTGCCTGTCCTCTGAATCTTGCTCTCTCACACCAACCACCTGCATGTCCTCTCTCATCACATCCAAAAACCTTATCTGAGGCCTTCCTCTCTTACTCTTACCTGGCAGCTACATCCTTACCATCCTTTTCACAATATACTCAGCACCTCTCCTCAGCACATGTCCAAACTAATGTAATGCTGCATCTCCAACACTGCCTCATATTCGTCCAACATGGCCTGTGTCTGTCATATACACATTGCTAAACCTGTGCACCCATGTCACACCCAGTGCAAAACATAACATCTGTAACTCTGCCATGTGCAGCTCTGACCCCTGCCTTTTTGACAATGCCACTGCCTCTAACCCATATAACACAGGAGGTTTCACTACTCTCTTGTAGACCTTACATATCATGTTTACTGGTACTCATCTGTCACATATCACTCCTGACACTCTTTTCCAGCCTCTCTATTCTGCCTGTACTCTCTTCTATACCTGTCCTCCATAGTCCTCTTTACTCTAGAATGTTGATCCCAATCATTTGAACACATCCACCATTGCCAGCTGTACTCCATGCATCCTCAACATTCCCCTATCCTCCCTCTCATTCACACGCACATATATTCTGTCCTAGTGCTGCTGACCTTCATTCCTTTCTTCTCTAGAGCATATGTCCATCTCCCCAGGGTCTCCAAAAGCAGCCCCCTTCTCTCAATACAGATTACACTGTCATCTGCAAACAACATAGTCAATGAGGACTCCCATATGATCTTGTCTGTCAACCTGTCCCTCATGATTGCAAATCAAAAAGGGCTCACAGCTTATCCCTGATGTCATCCCACCTCCACCTTAAACACATCTGTCAGTCCCAATGCATACCTCAATGCTGTCACACCACCCTTGTACATACCCTGTACCACGCTTACATATATCTCTTCCACTCATGACTTCATCATACAATGCCACAACTCTTGTCTAGGCACCCTCCCATATGCTTTCTGTACATCCATAGAGACACAGAGCAACACCTGACCTTCTCTGTATTCCACCAGTAACAGTCTTAGAGCAAACATCACATTGGCAGTGCCCTTTCCACGCATGACACCATACTGCTGAGCAGTACTCCTCACCTCCCTGAGTAACCTAGCTTCCACTACTCTTACCCATACCTTCATGCTGTGACTGGTCAATGTTATCCCTCTGTAGTTATCACAGCTCTTCAGTTCAACCTATTTCTTAACATCGTGCCCAAGCACTTTCTCTCCACTCCTCATGCAACCTCACACTTCTGAAGATATCAGTAAACAGTATGGCTTAAACACCACTGCCATTTCCCCTAAACAACCCCATGCTTCCACAGGTGTGTAATGTGGACCAACTGCCTTGCCAGTATTCATCTTCTTCATAGCTATCCTTACATCATCCTTGTTAAGCCATTGCACTTCCTGATTCACCATACCCACATCATCCAACCTTCTCTGTTTCATTGTCTTCATTCATCAGCCTCTCAAAGTACTCTGTCCATGTGCTCAACACACTCTCCTCACTTGTGAGTACATATATCTCATCATCTTTCGTAGCTCGGTGCATCTGTCCAGCCAATCGGTACAATTCTTGTCATCCCTCCTGACACTGAACTCTTCATATGCCCAACCTCAGCCTTTGCCACCTCTCTTTGCCATGCACATCATCTCCTCATACTCCTGTCTACTTCCCTTATCTCTATGACAATCCTACTCCTTCTTCCCCAACCTCTGTCTCTGTATACTGTCTAGTACTTCCTCAGTCCACTGACAGGTGTCCTTGTACCGCTTCCTCCATCTACATCTCACCCCAAGCACCCATCTAGCTGTCTCCCTTACCAGCTCTGCTGTACTTAACCAGATATTTGTTAGATTGTGACTGACACCCAGTGCCTGTCAACGCTTCCCTGAACTCCCCCTCACAAGCACACTTTTCCAATTCACACCATTTGATCCTTGGTGCTGCCCCCACACTCCTCCTCATCTCAATCACCAACATCATCTCACATGCCAACATTCCCTGCTGCCTAAATACACTTTCCTCTGTCACCACTTTACAGTCTCCAATCTTCTTCAAACTGACTCTCCTACATTGGATATATTCTACCTGTGTGCATCTTACTCCACTCTTGTATGTCACCCTATGCTCCTCCCTCGTGTTATAGTGTGTATTCACCACAGCCATGTCCATCCTTTTTGCAAAATCCACTACCATCTCACCATCTCCACTCCTTTTAACACCATACATACCTATCAGTTCCCCATCCCCTCTGTTCCCTTCACCAACATGCCCATTGACATCTGCTGCAATGACCAGTCTGTCACCCTTGGGTACAGTCATCACCATGTCATCCAACTGATGTCAAATTTATCTTTCTCATCCATCGCAACTTGCATAGCATATGCACTAACAGTCATCATTACACCATCAACTTACAGCTTCAGAAACATCACTCAGACACTTATGTCATCCTCCAAAAACACTCTTGGCATAACGTTCCTTCTGTAGAAGTCTTACCTTCTTCCACCTTCAGTCCACATCTTGATAGCACAGTTGTGACCTGCCAACCATACACTCAGCCATAATCCCCTTCCATGTGGTCTTTTGCACACACAGAATATGTCAACCATCTGGCCATCATATCAGCTAGCCTGGTCCCTATACCACTCATACTGCCACCATTAACAATTCTTACCCACAATACCACCCTCCAAGCCTTTCCCCCTCTCTTCCTGCCATATGACTGTTGGACATCCCCAGGGGATGCCTGTCAGTGCAAAGGCTACTGTGCTATTGAATGACTCAAGTATGTTACAGCAATATTGAGACACTGTCACTGATTTTGTCCCATTGCACCCATGTATGCATGGCATCCTACAGATGCCCTGCTGTAACTGGTTGAGAGGGATGACTGCACAACAGGAGTGTGAATTTAGTGTGCCATACAGACGTAGAACAGACATGTATGTGAGGTATTAGCTATGCGCATGTCAGTATGAGTAGGTGTATGTGTCCACCTCATGAAAACAGACATGGGATGCAAAATGTCAGTTAAAACAGCTATACATGTTGTACACATGTGTAATCTTAGATACTGTGCACCCAAAAGAGTGACATTTCTACAACTACAGGTTGTTGCATTGCCCTGACACAGCCATGGTTAGTACAGTAAGCATAATTATCATTACTAAATTGGAGAGGTGTCCAACTGTGTTATGACTTTGTGGCCATGCCCACTACAAACAGATTGAAAACATACATGGCTATATGAGCTCAGCAATACCTTCATTGTCATAGCTGCCTCCAGCAACTTACAGTAATCCCCTTTTCTGGACAGCAGCATTACATAAACCACAGACTTGGTCCCTATAGTGGCTGTATAGAGCAAAGTAGGGGAAGGAACCAACCTGGCATCAAGTCAGCCATTGTCTGAACAAGCGTACAAGGTCACAGGTGTATTACTGTAAGGCCAACTATGATTACAACTTGGAAACATCCACCAGGGACAATCACAAGGCCATCTTCCCATATGTCTACAATCTTGGAGGTAACATACCAACCCAACCTGTAATGGTGGCTAATCAGATCACATACACACACAACATAGCTACAGGCAACCTGATGCAGATAGGGTTAGGGCAAACATCCTCCCCTGGCTCAGCATCACTATAAGTGGATATGTACTGCACCCACACCCCTCTCCTCATCACCAGTGAGCAAGTACATATTGCCTACTGAAAGGCAACAAATGTAAGTATCCATGGGATGTCATATAATTCCTGTCTATATCCTACATGAACTCTGGCATGTGCTCCCAGGTGCATTACACACTGTAGTCATACCAAGTCACAGCACCATCCAAACACCATCCGCATGGAAGATGGCTAATGTCATCCATTTACACAGACCTGAATGAGGAATGATGGCTTATGCAAACAACTTGCTCTCACTGCAGGTGATATGACCCATCAGGACCAGGAGTGTAATGCAAGCTGATACTGTACTGATAGATTGCATGGGTATGGTGTGATTGTGCGTGTGCGTGTTGGCTACTGGTATGGTTGTGAGTGCTGGCTACTAGTATTCAAAGTATATGTGCAGGTACTGGACATACTGTTGCCAAATGTATGGAATCCTGAGATGTGTTTCCCTGTTAGTGTCTACCAGGTGCAATGTCACATCACTATTGGGAGACTTTCACCAGCAGAATGCAGCCTGGTGATAGAAGCCATAATACAGAACCACACAGTACTGTTGGACCGAAGCCAGCAACATCTGTGGGAGAGGACCACCCTGTGGGATGACCCTGTCCACAGGATAAATTAGGTGGGCCTGCACACATGTACATATGAGCAGGTGCGGCATCATGCCATCAACCTCATATGCCATGCCTGGCAAAGGGCTGCTGCTGTGGCCAGGGACCCCACAACCACAGGGGGGAAGCCATCTATGCAGCCCCCACTGACACCAAATGAGGAGCTCCTTGCCAAGCTTGGGCCACTCATCACAGTACAACACCAGGGTACAAAGCCCCACTTGCTGGAGGTGGGTGGCACCAACACAATGGACAAGGAGCGTACAGGTATGGTTCCAGTGAGGATTAGTAGACTACTGTATAAGACGCACTTGTATCTGTACAGTATCTACATGCATGTGCCAGATATGACTGCAGCTGTGGATGGGGATTTCTAATGCACAGAAGTGCAAATCTATGGTGAAGGACAGCAAATTGTGTAGTATTGGGTGTTGTACTGTAAATGTACAGACATGCTGCATCCATCCTTTTCCAAGGGCACATGTGAGTCTGCTGACAGTACCTCTCTCCCAAAACTACATAGGTCACTCTGGTCTGCATATGGGACAGTAGCCTGAAGCTGATGAGTATGGAATTGTGCAGTTTTGCATTGGCAATACCCCAGTCATGTGGACGGCATGCAAGTTATCATGCACACAACTATGACTAATAGCCATATTGCTTTATGTGCATGTTCATGTGTGGTGTGATTAAGTGTATTGCATCACTGTGATCTCCACGGGGGGCCTATCTAAAGAGGATTCCTGTAGCATACTTCACAACCTGTTAGTGCAGGACATCTGGACATAAAGCTGCAAAATGTATTGCATAAACTGACTAAGGTAGGGACACGTGTGAAACATTACTGCTATACAGTGGATATAAAATGTATACACACACATGTTAAGATGCCATTTGTTTCTGATATATACTAATTGAGACTACAATATGTCAGTCCACACCTTTCCCAACCTTTAATGTGACCCATGGCATGAACAGTTCACTTGTAAAACCAAGCATCTGGATTAATGTATTGCACCTACATGCCTGAACAAGTGTGAGGGTAGCAGACATTGCATCAGTATGCTCTATCAGTCAGGTATGATACCTGATGCTGCCATATGTGTCCGTACACTCACTGTGGCCTATTTGGTAACTATATCACATACATGGGCATTGCTAAGGCTGACAGAGCACTAAATGGTTCCAAACAGACTGGTATGGCATGTACAATGGTTTCACATGCTGCAGGTGAGGCAGATGCCATTACCACATTATATAAAGTAATGGCATCAGGAGGTGGTCACCTGCCATGTATGGTACACACATCAAAATGGTATCAGCCACACAAGATATTATCCACACACACACACACACACACACACACACACACACACACACGCACACCAGTATTGAGATTAAAACTCCTACCTATTTATGTGTACTATAGTGTTAAGCAGTTATCAGATGCGCCACAGAGATTACACAATTCTACCTCCTCCAAAGGTACTTGTAAGATGAAAGACATCAACAGGACTACTAAATTAGGGTGGGTATGCTGGTACACAACTTAAAATGGTATAACCTCCACAGTACATGATTCCCACACAAACAGTTGCCGGTACTGAGATTAGAACTCCTGCCTATCTAGTTATGTGTATTATGGTATTACACAGTTAGCAGATGTGCCACACAGCTTACACAATTTCACCTTGTCCAAAGGTACTTCTAAGGTGAATGACAACAACAGGAGTAGTAAATTAGGATGGGGGAAGTGTAATGGGTGGTACACAAATCAAAATGGTATCACACGCACCCACATGCACCAACATATGCATGCACCCACACACGCACACACACACGCACCCACCCCCACACACATGCACCCACACACACACACACACATACACCCACACACACACACACACACACACACACATGCATCCACACAATCATGCATCCACACACACACAAATGTGCACACATGCACACACACACACACATGTGTGCACATGCACACACATACAAATGTGCACACATGCACACACACACATGTGCACATGGACACACATGCACATGCGTGCCCACACACACACACACACACACACACACACACACACGAGAGCATGTGCACACACATACACATGCACCCCCCCCACACACACACACACACACACACACACACACACACACACACACTTGCCAGTATTGGGATCAGCACTCCTGCTTATCTAGTTATGTCTACTATAGTGTTACACAGAGCTTATACAATTTCACCTACTCCAAAGGCAATTCTAAGGTGAATGACATCAACAGGACTACTAAATTGGAGTAAGGGGAAGTGTAAAATGTGGTACACAAGTCAAAAATGGCATAACCCACATTGTAGATGATTCTCACACAAAAACACACACACTTGCCAGTATTGAGATTATAACCCCTGCCTATCCAGTTTTGTGTACTATAGTGTTACCCAGTTACTGCATGCACTACAGAGCTTACTGAATTTACAACTGGCCAAAGATGCTGATAACTGCACAGCTGAGGCAAAGTATTACAGGTGGTAGGAAGTCTGCCTTCAGTTTCTCCCATACATCTTGCTAGTTCTTTCCATCTTGCACTTCAAAATAGCATTATATCTTTGCACTTCAACAAGTTATTGTATCAATAAGTGTATCACACCTTGGAGTCATCAGCAGTACATCCATTCATCATGGAATTAGCTCCAGTAGCCACGGTGGTGCAGCGGTAGCATTGTTGCCTCACAGCAAGAGGTTCTCCCATTTGATTCTCGGCTGGAGTGCCTTCTGTGTGGAGTCTGCATGTCTTCCCCATGTTTGAGTGGTGTTCGAAAGACATGCGTAGAATGGGCATGCCTTTGTTGAAGGTTGGGCTTCGAGCTGGGACTTCGGCACCCGTAAAAAAATCTACTGTCAATCAGTGGACCAGAGTTCTGCTCTGGCGACCCCTAACCGGGAAAAGCCAAAAGAAGAACAACAACTTACTACTTATAACCACCTATCCTGGCATGATTGAAGTGCAGTTTTCTGTGCTTTCATCCATTAACCTGGTGCACTTGTCCATTCTGAGGCACTGCTGCAACTGCCTCATGTGCACAGACAAACTTCTCTTCTGAACTCCAAACACTCAGACCAGTGAGAGTTACACTGATATCACTAAATGTGGAAATATGCACTCTCCAGCAAAGTCTGGAGTAGCTGGTCAAGAGGATGTGATCAACACCTGCACCACACCATGTGGACCACATAACTCACCACAGCACCCACTATGACAGCTGAGACATACACTGAAAAGCCACACATCCACCTTCACAGAGGCACTCAATGGACATGTATACAAACAGCACAGACCAGCAAGACAGGCACCCACTCAGACACCATGACATAGCACATGCCAAAGGACACATGTCACCTTCACAGTGTGCCCCTCAACCTAAGCTGTTAAGGCTGACCAACTTGCACAATACAGTGATCATGGGTGACTCAGTAATGTGGCACACATATGTCCCACTCAGTATGTTGATTATGGAAGAGGTAACAGCCAACTGTCTATCATGTGTCAGCATCCAACACATGACACTCCCAGTCAGACCACTCCACAACAGCTACAAGTATCACTGTGTCATCATCCATGTGGGTGTGAATGACCTGAGACACACCTGCCTGGGCTACATGACAAGAGACATGGTTAAACACTCAGATTATGTGGTCCAGGCAGGTGTGACAGTAGCCCTGAGCAGTATACTGCCATCACCCAGAATGATGCAGTACTTTCAACATATAATTGACTGCAACATTGGCTTACGTGTTGTGTGTCATTTTCAGGGGATCTAGTATCTCTCTGCTTGGGCTAACATGATTGACAGACCTCAATGCCTTGCCAGAGATGTCCTAATTCTGTCAGCCTTGGGTTTCCAGGTACAGGGCAAGTGTCTTGCCACCCCTATAGTGCCTTATTAGGCACTGTTCCAAATCAAATTTCCACCATAACAGCTAGACATGTATGCAATCTGAGGGTCATGCTGCTCAACAGTAGACATCTAATTTTCAAGATGCAGTCACTCAAAGCACTCCTCAGAGTAGAGGACATTGACATTTGTGCTGTAAAGGAGAGGTGTTTCACAGCAGCAGACAGCAGCCCTGCACTAACAGGCTATGATACATTTCAAAGCTGTCACCGCCTAAACATGGATCACACCTCCACAAGTGGTGTTGTCTCCATAGCCATAATGGATATGCACACCTTCAGACTAGTATCCCAGCATAATGGATTGGAGATACTTCCGGTAACTCACTTTGGGGAATAGTGCTATCCACACCATAGACTGCTATCAGTCCCCAGCTATGTCCCTAGACTGTCAATGCACATTCCTCAACACCCTGGCATCTATGAAGGTCCAACCCAACACTGACATAGTAGGAGACTTCAACTACCCCTCCATCACCTGGGGAAAGTAGGCAAGCACCAGTACACTGGCCCAATGCTTCATATAATTCATCAGTTCCAATTCCCTGGACTGGCTCATACTGACCCTAGTAGAGGATGTAACAAACTTAGATTCTTAGGTTCTTAGATTAGTACTAGTCTAACTGCCCTTATGGACCATTTTAAGCCTAGCCACTTACCCCATGTCAGAATCAAACCCTGTACCTTGTGTCTATAAGATACACACCTTAACTATTATGCCAACCTCCTACGTTGATTACTTACATATGAGACTGTTGCTTGACCAGAGTTGTCAATCCCTACCTGTTCAGATCCAAACATGATCTAATCAACATGGAACTCAACATCTCACCCACACCCCCACAAAGGTATCCACCTTGCAAAACCTCTCCAATGCTGACATTGCAGTCATAAAAACAGGGGTGGATGACTTCACTGCACCCATGCCAATAGGAAATAGCTGCATAACTGTCGCATCATACACATATGCACTGCACAAACATGTACATGGATGCATGGTACTAGCCATAGCCAACAGAACACAGACACTGTCCACCAAACACTGGAAGCCATTGTGATGGTCCTCTGACATTATTAATATGTACAAGAGAAGGAGGACACTGTTACCGAAAATGGTGGCGTCCCAAGACTGGCGAACCCCCTTATTAGCCTCAAAGACAACTTGGGATCCCTCATGGAATCATCTACAGGCAGCTATGAAGACAGATTTGCAGCAGATACTGACAACAATCACAAGAGCCTTTGATAATTATATCAACAACCTTCACAGCAATAACCACAAGTGCTGTGAGTTACTGCACAATGCTGATTCCTATCTTGACACAACAGATATTGGTTACAGTCTTGCCAACACATTCGGTGCCAGCTTTACCCCTCTCTCTCCCCCAGGAGACGATCACAATGGCAGATAAATGACAGGCACCCAGCATTACTGCAGGCCAGGTTAGACCTGCATTGTCCACAGGCAAGGATACAGCTTCCATGGGACCCCAACATATCTGTGGCTGTGTTCTACATGGCATACAAAGAGACCTAGCACCACATCTGTGTGCCCTGGTCAGTCACAGCCTCACCTCAGGCTTTGTCCTTCCAAAATGTCACACTGTTACAGTCATCCCTCTCCATGAAGAGATAGCATCTACAGACCCTGTGGATTATTGGGCCCTTAGCCTGACAAGTCTGCTATGCACGGGTATGGGCGCATCATCAGGGACATTTATCAACCAAGATGTGGATGATCTCTTAACTCTGGACCCCACATGGTTTGGCTTTGTGAATGGCAGTTCATGCCTGCTCAACCTAGTTGACGTCTTTCAGTGAGTCACCAGGGCTGTGTATTACAGTAAGGTACTGCATACAGCCTACCTCAATCTGGCCAAGGCTTCTGATACCATTCCTCAGTCAGGGATTATTGGTAAGCACAACAAACTAGGCATCAACCCATATATCAGTGGGTGGTTTGCAAATTGGTTCACAGAACACACAGTATGACAGTGGCAAACTCCAAGTCAGACTGGCAAGCAGTCATGCGTGGGGTCCCACATGGATCAGTACTGGATAGTGTCCTGTCCATCATCTACTTCTCAGGAGTCCAACCCAACACAGAGGAACTCTGGCTGACCAGGTTCACAGAGGTCGGCAAGCTGAGAGCTATCATGAACTCCACAAGTGATGCAGACATCCTACAGAAAGGCCTCAGTGAGACCAATGAGTGGTGTGGAAACCATTGCCAGAAGCTTAGCACCACAAAATGCATCATCATCCCTTTTGGTAAAACACTCAGTTCCCAGTAAATTCCACACCAATGGGAGCCAATGAACACTGTAGGCATTATAAGAGATCTGGGGACAGAGATTGACAGCAACTCCTCCTTCAAGCACCACATTGCCACTGTGGTCAGGAAGTCCTTCTATATGACACATTGCATTACCAAGGGTTTTGTATCCCATGAAGACAGAGGTAATAATCTCTGTGTACTATTCCATCATTAGACCACTCCCCAAGTATTATGACCCATTTGCCATGTACCTCACTAGACACCTCCTACAGCTGAAGAAGCTACAGAAGCACCTCATAAAGGGGTTCCTAGGCATTAAACACACATCCTACATAGGCTCAGAGGACCCAAGCAATTTTCTGTGTCATATTACCTGATTAGCAGCTATCTGTGCTTGACTTACAAAGCCATGTCTGACCCATCTGGTTTAGAAATGCTACATATAAATCCAACCACACCACATGCTGTAGGGACCTCTACCTCAGTATCACAATCACTTCAACATGCTGGTTGGACAGGTCCCTCACCAAGAGACTGCATATGCCCTGGAATACACTTCCCATACATGTCATGCAGAGCACCTAGCTGACCCTGTTTCAGTGAAATCTTGATGACTGGATGGGTAATAGACAGTTCAACCCAAGAATCACTGCAGTGGCTATAATGGGACATAACATCAGGTGGCACAATGGCAGGGCCCTTCTATGTGCTAGGCTTGTTAAGGTTCCTGGGCCATTACCTACTAAACACTTGTGAACCTATGAAGGGAATAACATCCGCAGGACTGATAACGTAGTGCAGTGGATGTTAAACTTATCAAAATATGTTATCCTACAAACAGACACACATACATACACATATACTTGCCAGGTATAAGAGTAGAACCCCTACCTAACTTGAGATTTGTACCATAGTATTACACAGTTACTGCATGTGCTACAGAGCTTACTGGGCTAAGAGTTGGCCAAAGGTGTTGATATAGGGAATGACATCAGCAGGACTGATAAAGTAGGGCAGTGGGTGAGAAACATATCAAAATACTTCTACTTACACACATACATTTGCCGGATATAAGAGTAGAACCCCTGCCAAACTAGTCATTTGTACTGTAGTGTTAAGCATTTATCACATGCACTACTGAGGGTATAGGGCTGACAGCTGGCCAAGTTTGCTGATAAGGGACTGACATCATCTGGACTGACAAGGTGGGGCACTGTAAAGTGTCGTGGGTGGCAATGCATAAAACTGTTTCACCTATAAACAAACAAAATCACAATTCCCTCAGTTTTCCACACACAGCTTTCACACACACACACACACACACACACACACACACACACACACACACACACACACACACACACACACACACACACACATACACACACACACACACACACACACACACACACACACACACACACACACACACACACACACTCTCACAAAACTTGCCAAGACTGAGATTAGAACTCCTACCTAACTAGTTATTTGTACTATTGTGTTATGCAGTTATCACACGTACCACACAGTTTATGGGGCTGAGGCCTGATGGAAGGCAGTTCTAAGATGAATGATATCTGCAGGACTGCTAAAGTAGGGAAAGGGGAAGTGTACTGGGTTGGAATGGACCCAAAAGTTTTTAGTTGTGAGCACACACACTTTTACATTTGCCCAGACTGAGATGAAAACTTTACCCAAAAGAAAAAAGGAACCAATACAGGGTCCAAAACTTAGAATCTCACCAAATGGCACGAACACAATGCAATGCAAACAAATGAAGGCACCAGTTGTTGAAAGATGAAGCAAAATTGAAGCAAAAAATCGATTTATTCAGTCCAAGACTAAGCGCTTTCACCAGTCCATCTGGTTTCATCAGAGTCATACTCTTTACACTAAAACCTAATCATTATATACATTTCCTTATCCTACAACTTGATTACTTAATTGATTAATTAATTGCATACATACTTAATCATTTATACACCTTTCTCTGTTGTATTTGATTATTATATACAATAAAATTGCAAAACAAGTAACAACTTGTAATACACAACTTAAAAAATATCAATATTTACTGTATAAAACTAATAATAATGTTATGTTTAACCATCTCTTTATATCCTGCTTGCTCTATATTTTAATTGGGGTTTTAAAGAGACGTACTCATTTAAACCTGGAAACTTTGTATGCTTAGCCTAATTTGCCATTCCATTTCCATTAGTGCTACTTTGTTGTCTATGTCACCATTAAAAAAAGGCATTACTCTATCCACAATGAAAAATATGAATTTACTGAAACTATTACAGTGTTTACTGTGTACATATAAAGCATTATGCTCATCATGTTTCATAATACTTCTTTTGTGCTCACCTACCCTTTCCTTAAGCTTACGAGTAGTCATGCCTATATAATAAGCCTCGCATGGCACAGGTTGCTATGTATACACAGTTTTTTGTGTTGCAATTACACAGACCTGGAGAAGGTATAGTACGTTGATATCCCTTTATGCAAATGTATGCTCCTTCTGCTATGAATCTACAACAACTACATCTTCCACATTTACTCATGTAAGATCTCTTATATGTCTTGTTTTCCTTTTCTAGTATATTTTTTATATTATTACCTCTACTGAACACTATGTTTGGTCTTTCTCCTAATATTAATCTGTTTTGTGTACCTATACATACATCCCATATGTTCTTGATACTATCTCCTAGTTCCTTTGCTTTGTCATTATATCTCAAAACAAAATTAAGTTCACCTTTCTCATTACTTGTGTTGGTTATCCCCTCATAGTGCTGTAAATTATTTGTACTACCTCTGAGTATAGGAAAATAAACAGTTTTCCTTTTCTTGTATATTTCTTTTTTAGTCTTTATCAATAAGGCCTGAGGATATCCTCTCTCAAGAAATAACCCTATTAAGTCATACATTTCTTTTCTAAATATTTGTTCGTCACTTACTAATTTAGATAGACGAACCATCTGTCCCTTTACCACCCCCTTCCTTTGATGAAGGGGGTGGCAGCTAGTGAAATGTAACATAGAGTTAGAGTAACTTGGCTTTCGATATATATTACTTGTCAATTTACCATCCTTTTTCACTAGAGAAATGTCCAAGTAGTTTGTCAGTTTCATTCCATGTGTGGGTAAACTTAAAAAATTCAGTAGAGTTATTTAAATAGGTCATAAATTCATTTACATTGTCATCATCACCCTTCCAAATTATTAGTACATCGTCCAAGAATCTGTTGTATAACAGAATTCTATCCATATATTTTGATGGAAAAATGATGCTGTTTTCCCATGCAAGTAACACCAGATTGGCATATACCGGGGCGCATCTTGCCCCCATTGCCACTCCTTTAATCTGGTGATAAATTTCCCCTTCAAATGTTAAATAATTGTTGGTCAATATCAATTCCATAAGGTCATAGCAAATACTTATTTTGTCCTTATTAAAGCTCTGACTGTCTGTTAAGCTTTTATAAAATAGTTCCAAACCTTCCTTGTGTGGAATTGTTGGAAAAAGGTTTACCACATCTATGGTTAAGAAACTATAGGTATTTGTGTCAATTTCATAGATTCCTTTAAGCCTTTCTAGACAGTGCCAAGAGTCTTTTAATATATGTGGAGCGTCTTTCAGGGATTCCTTACAAAAATGGTCCACAAAGGCTGCCATGGGTTCTGTTTTAGAGCCCCTTGCCGATACAATAGGCCTGAATTCTAACTGGTCAGTACCCTTGTGGACCTTTCTTATGAAAATGTTAACAGATGAAGATACTTATACAACGGCATCATTGCATGAAATAAACAGGGCACACATTAAGATAGATATGAGATTGGCTGATGCCCTATATCAGGGTTCTATCAACGAAGATGAATTTGATTATTTAAGTGTCAAGTTTCCAAGAATGGCCAATATATTTGGTATACCGAAGGTCCACAAGGGTACTGACCAGTTAGAATTCAGGCCTATTGTATCGGCAAGGGGCTCTAAAACAGAACCCATGGCAGCCTTTGTGGACCATTTTTGTAAGGAATCCCTGAAAGACGCTCCACATATATTAAAAGACTCTTGGCACTGTCTAGAAAGGCTTAAAGGAATCTATGAAATTGACACAAATACCTATAGTTTCTTAACCATAGATGTGGTAAACCTTTTTCCAACAATTCCACACAAGGAAGGTTTGGAACTATTTTATAAAAGCTTAACAGACAGTCAGAGCTTTAATAAGGACAAAATAAGTATTTGCTATGACCTTATGGAATTGATATTGACCAACAATTATTTAACATTTGAAGGGGAAATTTATCACCAGATTAAAGGAGTGGCAATGGGGGCAAGATGCGCCCCGGTATATGCCAATCTGGTGTTACTTGCATGGGAAAACAGCATCATTTTTCCATCAAAATATATGGATAGAATTCTGTTATACAACAGATTCTTGGACGATGTACTAATAATTTGGAAGGGTGATGATGACAATGTAAATGAATTTATGACCTATTTAAATAACTCTACTGAATTTTTTAAGTTTACCCACACATGGAATGAAACTGACATAAACTACTTGGACATTTCTCTAGTGAAAAAGGATGGTAAATTGACAAGTAATATATATCGAAAGCCAAGTTACTCTAACTCTATGTTACATTTCACATTGCCACCCCTTCATCAAAGGAAGGGGTGGTAAGGGACAGATGGTTCGTCTATCTAAATTAGTAAGTGACGAACAAATATTTAGAAAAGAAATGTACGACTTAATAGGGTTATTTCTTGAGAGAGGATATCCTCAGGCCTTATTGATAAAGACTAAGAAAGAAATATACAAGAAAAGGAAAACTGTTTATTTTCCTATACTCAGAGGTAGTACAAATAATTTACAGCACTATGAGGGGATAACCAACACAAGTAATGAGAAAGGTGAACTTAATTTTGTTTTGAGATATAATGACAAAGCAAAGGAACTAGGAGATAGTATCAAGAACATATGGGATGTATGTATAGGTACACAAAACAGATTAATATTAGGAGAAAGACCAAACATAGTGTTCAGTAGAGGTAATAATATAAAAAATATACTAGAAAAGGAAACAAGACATATAAGAGATCTTACATGAGTAAATGTGGAAGATGTAGTTGTTGTAGATTCATAGCAGAAGGAGCATACATTTGCATAAAGGGATATCAACGTACTATACCTTCTCCAGGTCTGTGTAATTGCAGCACAAAAAACTGTGTATACATAGCAACCTGTACGTCATGCGAGGCTTATTATATAGGCATGACTACTCGTAAGCTTAAGGAAAGGGTAGGTGAGCACAAAAGAAGTATTATGAAACATGATGAGCATGCTTTATATGTACACAGTAAACACTGTAATAGTTTCAGTAAATTCATATTTTTCATTGTGGATAGAGTAATGCCTTTTTTTAATGGTGACATAGACAACAAAGTAGCACTAATGGAAATGGAATGGCAAATTAGGCTAAACGCCACAAAGTTTCCAGGTTTAAATGAGTACGTCTCTTTAAAACCCCAATTAAAATATAGAGCAAGCAGGATATAAAGAGATGGTTAAACATAACATTATTATTAGTTTTATACAGTAAATATTGATATTTTTTTAAGTTGTGTATTACAAGTTGTTACTTGTTTTGCAATTTTATTGTATATAATAATCAAATACAACAGAGAAAGGTGTATAAATGATTAAGTATGTATGCAATTAATTAATCAATTAAGTAATCAAGTTGTAGGATAAGGAAATGTATATAATGATTAGGTTTTAGTGTAAAGAGTATGACTCTGATGAAACCAGGTGGACTGGTGAAAGCGCTTAGTCTTGGACTGAATAAATCGATTTTTTGCTTCAATTTTGCTTCATCTTTCAACAACTGGTGCCTTCATTTGTTTGCATTGCATTGTGTTCGTGCCATTTGGTGAGATTCTGAGATGAGAACTTATACCTAACTAGTTATTTTTACTATTATATTATGCAGTTATTGCATGCCCCACAGAGCTTATGAGGCTGAGCCTAACAAAAGTGACTTCTACGGTGACAAACATCTTCAGGACTGCTAAGGTGGGGCATTGGAAAGTGCACTGGGTGGGGAAGGCCTGTTCATTCCTAGATCCTACTGACATTTCTCTAAGTGTATGAGCATGCCCAATGTGTCCTTCTATAGTACACGTGGGACTCCATTCCAGGGATTGTTGTACTCCAGCCCAGTTCATTTTGTGCTACAGCCATACCTCTCAACCTGTTGGTGCAGGATATCTGGAGATAACCTCTCCAATTGTGTGGACGATGGGCCAAACAATGATTGTGACAATTTATCTCAGTAATGTATGGGTTGCTAGGGTTCTAGGACTTGTTTTATCAGACATCTGTCATATATGCCATTTGACACTCATGTATTGTTTCAGTACCTGGTGACATACCTCCTCAAATCATCACAGTGATTTACCAGAGGAATATAGGATGGATGATGTACACACAAGGTTTATGGGCCAAATGCTATGCATTCTTGCACAATTCAGCCTGTTGATGGGTGTGCCTACAAGCAATTGACTGCTGCTGCTGTGGAAATGGCCCAGTACATTTGTGATATATTACAAGGTGGAATCTCTGTGCATTTATGTTCTGGCCTGGTCTGATTTCCAGTCCACAGTTGGGTATTATAAGTCAGACAGGATGAAGGTGACAGGCAGACTCCAGATAGATTTGTAGGGGATAGGATATGTGGGGGGTGTCCTGAGCAGATATGTTTGCCTATAGCTTCCAGTACTTTGTACTGGGCTTTCTTCAAAGGTTGACTGCACTTGGAGGGTCTTGTGTGTGTCAGACTGTTTAACCAGCCTGGAGGTATGTGTTTGTCACACATATTTGTATGGCCTACCTCATTTTGCTTGGATGGCCACATGTTGTGGTTAGGATGTTACATAGGATGAGTGATCAGGGAGGGGTGTGTTACTCCCCATGGCTGTGGCCCAGGGTTCTGTGGGTGCAGACATGTCACCATCTTCCATGATTAGACTTGCCTGTAGTGAGTGCATTCCCATGTTTAAACTCCTAGCCCTGCCTTTTGACTGTACAGAATATCACAGAATGTCCACATCCAGACTTTGCCAGCCATTTCTGTATGGTTGTCTACAGCTGATCTGCTGTGTGGGGGTTGTTGGTGTGTATGGGACCCCCACTTTGACATCCATGCATGTGTCCTATGACCCCCCAGTTATTTGGCTTACCACATATACTGCAGTGGTATTTGTCGACTAGGGTGGTACGGCATGGTGTGAGTAGGGAAGTACTAGGGATACACATCCTGCTGTTCCACAGAGCTGTCAGTTGTCTGCTGCTGTCCTAGTTAGCCACCCCATTCCCTTACATGCTTGAACAATACCACAGATATGCCATTCGAAAATTCCACTCCATTAGTTTAATTTGTTACAGAGACTGGCTTACCTTGTGCCTGCAGCTGATGTGAGGGTGGTGCTTGAGGGCTGTCTACGTCAGATGCACACATCTCCTTTGTGGAGAGGGATGACTGTAACAGTGCACCATTCGGTAGGGACAAAGCCTGAGGTGAGGCTGTGACGGAACAGGGCACACAGGTGAGCTGCCAGTTCTCTCTGTAGTTCATGTAGAACACAGCCAGGGATATTGTCAGGTCCCATAGAAGCTGTATTCTTGGCCTTGGACAGTGCTGTTTTAACCTGTGCAGCAGTAATACCAGGCGCCTGGCAATCTACTGTTATTGTGACTGGTCTTTTGAGGTGTGAGAGGGGTAAAGTTGGCACTGAGTCTGTCAGCCAATATATTGGCAATATCTGTTGGCTCGGTATAGGAGGTACCATTGTGAAGTAGCTCAGAGCAAATCTGGGTATTGCCATGGATATTCTATTCAGCACACAATGTTACTGCATCTGTCTCTGACCCCTTGGGTGGTTTTGTTGAAACAGTTATAGCCCAGGTTGACTGACACTTGAACAGATACCTATTTGATTATGACAGTTCAGTATCAGCTATCATATTTATAATGTTTTTTTTTCAGCCTATTGATTGCTGGGGGTTTTTTTGGTAGATAATGCATGCAGTTATGCACATACAGTACTGTTAGTAACATATATTATAGTTTCTCATATGTCAACAGTTGTGTTGATTGAACATTTCACATTGCATTTAGTGTTGTACTCATTATATTGATGTGTTTTCAGCCAAATATCATGCTGCCTTTCTCAGATGTCTGTCATATTACTTGCCTATTTGTTCACAATGTTGCCAGATCACTGTTTCCTCATTTTAACAATGACACTTTATGGCTGCTCATATAAACCATTGAATGCAGACAGTGCAATCCATTGATTTGAGCATTCATACATTCTTACAAAGCTAATGACCCCTGTGTGTACATCTAAGCATATATAATTGTTCAGAGAGGAATACTGTCATCCTCTTTAAGACTATGACATATAGGGTTCACAGGTAACACTGTCCATAATGGACGTGTACCAGTCCCTATGTAAATTGTTATCATAATCATATTGTTTTGTGTTGTGATATTCATAGGACTGTTCTGTGTGATAGACATTTGCTTTTCTTTTCTGTTGTGTTTTGCAGTTATTTACAGAACTTGGGATCTGTGGACATTCTCAGGTCCAAAGATAATGAGCACATGCAAGGGTCTTCCAAGGATGAGAGTGATGATGTAATGACGACAATGCCGAGGAACCTGGACCCACCCCTGCTTGAGCTATCCTGCCTGCATCCTGGTGGAGACATTGACACGACCGGGATAGAGATGATTATTTGAGGAGATCTGGGAGATCATGACTGATGTGTTGCAAACACAGATCAGGGACATGATAGGGTTGTTCTTTAAGGATATGGCACGGGCTATGTGGGATTCATTAAAGGTGATAGTTTGTGAGATAATTTGGGAGTCTAAACCCCATCAGCCTGGCCCATTAGTAATGTCCGAGTGCTTCACTTGTGTTATGCTGCCAACATGGTGATTGCCATTTCATTGACTGGACTGTATATGCACTTTTGCACATGCATACAGTTTATCTGTCATGCTTATGTGTTATTGTCATGTGACATTTACTTTGGTTTCAATATGTGCATCACACACATTCAACTGTCCATGTATTGTGGCAGTTAACTTGTAGATAGTGCTGCAAGAGATAGCCTGTAAACATATGTGTTACTGGGGCAACCGACAAACAACATATGTTGCCCATACACATCACTAACAGTGTGATATGCCTTAGATTTCTGTTTTGCTATATCAGGTAGGTGCAACATACAGACATGCCATTCCACATGTTTTTGGATGACAGCTGTCATGGTGTCCCACTGTCATGATGTAGTATTGTGTAATGGTTTGGCAATGCTGATGCCATGTGGGAACTTATACAGGTATATGCTGTCTATGTGCAGTCCTCTTTTTCTGACTGCACATTAAACTTTATACAATGCTGCAGATAATGCATTCCTTCACAGCACGTTATGCAGTGTTTGTTGCATGTAGCATTTCTACACCCATTACATAGTGACATCGGTGTACACCTTCTATAAATAGTTGTACAAATTAAGGGGCTGTACATGTGTATGCACATAGTCAGATACATACTGACACCCAAATGCTTGCCTTTGACATGTGAGCATTCATACTGCTGATGTGATGTAATGATATTCACAGGAGTGTCCTCTGCACGATAATGACCATGGTGGTTGACATACACCTCCATTTCTTTATTTTACATTTTCATGACAGTATATGTGTATGTGCTTTTCATTTTTAGCTGGCTTACCTATGCAAATTGATGTGGCATGATTGCACATGTCCAATTCTGCAATCCATCTGACCATTTAACATACATTTTTCATTTGGTTACATGTTTGTCTCTGTGGCTTCTACAGCACCCTGTGTACTGTGCATATGCATTTGCATTGTTTCAACTTACATTGTCCTGCTTTATTTACCCTGATGTTGCCCCAGGTTTCCCACTGCCCTCCCACCTTCATATTTCACTATTATATTTTGCAGGTATGTTTGCCTTTGTCAAAACTACCGACCATTGCCATGTATTAATTTGGCACAGTGAACATGTGCCACATATATATGGCCACTGTACAATGCAGAACATGTGCACACAAGTTGCTGGCTAATGCATAACATACATCATTGTTTTCATTATACCTCTGTGTTACCCAGTGTAGTTTTTTTGGGTCTATGTCAAACCATCGAATATTTTGAATGCTAACATCACTGAGGTTCACATCATAGAATTGCCATAGTTGGCCAACATCGCAGGCATTACGAAAACTAAGTGATTAACTAAAGTAACAATAAACAACACTCTCTACACTCAAAATGATATACATATGACAGTACTTAACAGTATAATAATACTCTTTAAATATAAACAATGACTGAAACTAGATTTCAACCTTAACTGCACTTAACATGAAAGTAAAATAGCACTGTACACATGAAATACTATACATCTCATTACACTATCATACTTAGCAGTTTATTTTAAAGTTATGCTTAGATATAACACTCTCTATAAATAGATTCTACTTTTTTACAGTTACAGTACATGATCACAGTTTTAAATACTTGATAAAGATGAACATATACAGCATAGGTTTCTCAACTATATGCAGAAAATATTGTACTGTTAAAAGGTGGCTAACTAATGTAATTCAACGAGTAAATTTTCACTAAAACAAACATTTGCTGTATTAAACATTTGCCCATGTGTCTTGCTGAATAACAGTTTGCAGAAAAAAATGCTCAATGGTTTGACATTAACCAGTTTTTTTTTCACATCCATGTGCACAGCCTGCTATATTTATTATGCTATACGTTTACATTTTTTAACTTATTAGTACATGTCATTGGTGTACTTATGTGTATGGACATTGATTTCATGTACATTCCATTTATGCCACTGACAGACATACACACATCTACACCTGTGTGCTGCCTTGAACATGGAATATATGTGTAACATACACATTCCATTACACATTTGTTTGGGTTGTGTACACCCACTCATGTATACAGCAGTGCTTGTTGCTCTTCTGCAGTACTTTTGTTTGAAATTGTCCCTGGATGTTTGCTTTTCACATGTATGGCTGTAGGTATGGTTCTGTCCTCTGGTGGAGTTCTTTACCATTGTTAGACCTGCATTTGCTCATCTGTGAAGTTGCTTGGCTTATGTGTGCACTGCTGATGCACTAATTGATGTGTATATTTATCCAATGTGTACTATGATCCTCCTTTATTACCCCTGGAACACACATCTATCATTGGTGTAGATATGTTTTTTCTGCATTTCACTGTGGCTGGTATGCATCCCCACGCTGTTTGTCAACTTCCCATTGTCTGTGTTGTGCAGGGTGCTGTCTGTATAATTTACCTGTCCTTACTGTTTTTTTCCAACATTTGTCTGTCTTGTGTCATGTTATTTTTCTCAGATTTTCCAATTCCAACATCCCTCTTGTATGTCCCTCTTCTTCGCCCATACCCCATATCTTCTTTTCTATCTCCCATTTTCTTTGGGTGTGTGCAAATGGGAAAAGCCGAAAAGACAAACAATTATTTGTGTTTCCCACACAAGTCTCAAACCCATTCTTGGCAAATGTTAGTTATGGTGCTATGGCCAGGATTGCCATTTTCCTTTAAATTTTTTATCTGAAAACTTGATAAATATTTTAATAACACATGTATTATGGAGATATATGCAGTTATTTGTGAGTTTACTGTTAAGAGTGATGTCAATATATAGACTGCAAATAGCCTTGCAGCTTTGAAGCACCTATTTTAAGTTAGAGGATGAAATATGGAAATATCTGTAGTTGTCTGAGGCATTTCTATGTCATCTCCTGCAAATTTATATTAAGAACTTCATGTGGCTTACATTGCGATAGTTGACATTTTTAATGTTTTTTGTTATCATAATGTACTCATTTACATACTGTAGTTGTCCTTTACCTTATTGTACAGATTCTGTTATATATATTTCTATATAACTATCAGGATGCTTGAATTGTGATAATTTTTCCATAACTTTGGTATTGTACAATGTGACTGGACAACCATTTCTTACTTACAGATGACTTATTCATTTCTATAGTGCACGGTTTATACTATGATACTCCATTGTGGTTTGCACTGTTCTGAATTTCTAGTCATACGTTAACATATTGTAATATTATCTGCAAATTTTGCACTGATATCGGCATAATGCACCAGATTTCATGAGCTTTATGGAATCTGGTCCATTATCTGCATTATATAAATTGTAAATGTCATAATAAACCATTATATTCATATGAAAATGACAGGGTAAGTCATGTAAATAAATATTTGCTTGCATTTCTGAGACAAAAGGATATTACTGGGGATAGAGACTAATGCATATAGCTCAAAAACCCTTGTAACATTTATTTGGTTTATTTCTACTGTGGTAGCCTGAAAATAGTCTAGGTGTATCAGTGCTATACACACACACACACACACACACACACACATACACACACACACACACACACACACACACAAAACACCTATAAATGTCTCTCCCTCTGTATATATATATATATATATATATATATATATATATATATATATATATATATGTATGTGGTTTTCCTGCCCTAAAGAGTATGTGCAGTGTCTGCTATTACCTGAAAAAACCTCCCAATCACCTGCTGCATCAATAGAGCCCAGTGTTACCTTTCAGTATGCAAATTGCCAGAAAAATTTTAAATCCATAATGTTTTACTCTTTTATAAAAAGGCAGCCATTTCCTGTGACCTTGTGGCCCTCTGATTGGACCCACACCATCATGCTTTGCATAGTGATGATATCTGGTGGGACCTAAATCAAACACCAGCAATATAGAATACATTAAAAAAATACAATGTCATGTGCATTCTTTAAGTATTATCTAAGTGGCTGTTCTGTCATTTGCAGGAGTCAGGTGCTTACAGAAAAAGACATACATAGACATATTCAGAAATGTGCAAGAACAAGGCATGCATAGACATACCCATTTCCCCTACAAACTGCTTTGTCTACTTAACAGGGGAATTGCTTTGTCTACTTAACAGGGGAATTGGGTATATCTACGCACAAAGCCCAAAAGAGAAAATGAATCACCTGCTCTACCTTTCCTGAGTAGGAGCTGAGACAGGGAAGCTTCAACTCCTGATTACATGTCACAACAGACAGCCCATCACAACTGCAATTATAATAAGGAGATACCATCACCCATGACAGCACCATATTTTTGTAGTCCTACTTTCACATAAAATATGTGAAAATAGGATTAAACTAGCCATTGGCCACCAGTGAGCTATTCTAATAGGGAAAAGTGAATGCAGTAGCTGCATTCAGTTGCAAGGTGCACATGAAGGGCACTATAAACTTTACTTAAGGAAGAACAAAAAAGGGAAAACTAGTTGTATAGGAACAATAGCATACAAATTACAGAAACAGACTGTTGTAACTTATGTCAGACCAGCATCAAAATCACTTTTTCACACTTATTAAAACCTAAAAAAAAATCAAGCTGGTGTTGCTTGTTTAAACCATAGCTATTAAGTTAACATGTTGGATGATTGTTTTTGTCCTTGTCAGAGCTTCATCAGATATGTTATTCACAGCAGTAACAAGTAATATATAATTTTCCATTTTCCAGAGTTAAAATGGAAGTCAAAGTAAACTTTGTTATTTAGGAGTACACAAGTGCAGCCAAAATGAAATTTTGAGTATCGACTCACCAGAGAGTATGTAGGAAGTAAGGATAACAAGAGCAGTATAACATTTCGTTAAAAAAAAGATATTCAATACAAGACCCACAGAAGGATAAATATTCCAATAATAATAGCAAATACACACAAGCCCCCCCCCCCCCCCCAGATAGTCAGAAGAAGAATACTGTACATAGCAGCATGACAGAGTAGGATTGCACATGGCAAAAAAACAAAATCAGGCCTCAGGCTAAAACAGTAGAAAAAAAAACACAGAGCAGACAGCAGAAATTACGCCAAATAGCTTTTAGTAACAACCATCTGGTACCTCAGCTTTTTGCCTTCAAGGATACAACAATGTGTGCATTCCAACAATTTATACCAGGTGAGCCCCACCAATAATTAAACACAATTGCATTTTTAAAGTGCACAGTGCCTATTATACACATCCATCCCACCATTTTAATTACACTCGATTGAAAATTCCCACATATGTCTAGCTAATTTATTGAACTTTTCTTATAATTAAATATACACTTCATTAAAGTTACTTTTACAAGTTGCATATAAACCATCAATTCAACTAATTATGTTTATAGTATTACCTTAATAAATAAATCAATAAATAAATATTAAACACAATATTAACTTAATAAACTAATATAAAAGGCACAGTAGCGATGCAGGCAGTAAACACAGCACTAACCAAAATGCAGGAAACAAAGCTGAAAAATCTGCTGCTTCATGAACTTTAAAATTCGGATTTATTGTGATACAAACAGAAGACGTGGTAAGCGCTTTCACTTGGATAGGCTTCTTCAAACCAAAAGAACCCCCCGCCTCTTGTACACCCTTATATGGCAAAAAAGGCACCAAAAACAGATAAACCATTAAAGGCACAGTACAACTATCATGGTATACAACATAAATGAAGCGCTTACTCTAAAATACATTAACCATAGTAAAATAAAATAAAAAAAAACACCTATACCACTAATAAAACATGAATACAGATATATAAAAACAAAAAACTACATAAATTCATACTAATTGCACAACACTAACAATAAATCCTGTCATACAAATGCTCTGATAAAAATGCTCTCATAATATATGTAAAAAGCACAGTCATAAATCACTTCAATCTCCTGGACTTTAGGAAGGGTCTCAATGGTACTTTCTCATTCAGTCCAGGAAAAACATCTGCTCTAAGTCTAAATAATCCATTTAGATTCAATACTCTCGGTTCTACCCCTCACCCCCCCCCCCCTAAAACTAGTGTGTGTAAGATCTAGTACTTTAAAATGAAAAAAGTGTGTGGAATCATTAGACAAGACATGTTTGGACAAAGCATTGACAGTGGAATGAATCCTGATCTGGTAGAGATGTTCCCTTATTCTGTCCCTCAGCCTCCTGTCCATCTTGCCTACATAAAATGCAGCATAGGCTCCACAGGAGGTCAAATAAACAAGATGTGTAGATTCACAGTTTGCATGAACTCTAACTTCATGGTTAGTGCCATAGACAGGATGATAGAAATGGACATCAGTGTCTATGAAACAACAATAGTTGCAACTACCACAGGGTAAAGTACCAGCAACCCTATCACTTCACCATCCATAACAGGATAACACAGCAATTTCTTTAGATTCGATCTATTCTTATAGACAAAACCTGGGGCAGCACCCATAATTTCCCTCACATTCGGGTCCAGTGTTAACACACCCCAGTGAGATCTAATCACATCCTTCAACCTACCTACATCCTTAGTATAATATAAGGGCACCCTGAAATCATGGTTTCGACTCCCTGCCAGAACACCCTGGGAGGGGCCATCATGGTCCACTACAGTCTCAGAGAAAAAAGGGTGCAGCAGCTTGTTCCCTCAAGTTAATGAGGTCTGCCAATCCTCTCTCCATATCAGATGTCTGATATTCCCTGCTCTTAAACCTCAAACATAAATCCCTAACATCTGCCTCAAAACCATCCTGACTGGGATTATACCGTGACGTCCTATATACCTGACCCCTCACAATATTACCAAAGATGTAACCTGGATGCATACTGCATCTATGGAGAGACGAATTGCATTGACACTCCTTTCTATGCACTCCTGTGTTCAATAGGCCACTTTCCAATCTCTGAACATAGACATCCAAAAAAGAAATCCAATTCTCAGAAACCTCATGGATAAATTCCAGATATTGCGTTAGACCATTAACTCTCTCCAAGAAGAGAGATAACTCATCTTTCGTGTCCTTCCAAATGAAAAACACATCATCTACAAAACGCCTATAAAACATCACGTTCCTTGAAAAATCACCTATACCAAACAAGAATTTGGTCTTCCATGCAGCCATAAAGAGGTTGGCTTAGCTATTGGCACAAGACGTGCACATAGCCATGCCATTCATCTGTAAATAGCACTGAGAACCAAAACAAAAAATGTTGTTCTCTAACATAACTTCCAAAAACAAAGCTAACAGATTCACTGCATCGCTACCTAATCCAGATTTGTCTTTCAAGTAATCAGACAAAAACTGCAAACCATCTCTGTTTGGTATCACAGTGAATAGGGACTGAACAGCCATCATGACTAAGTAATATGGGAGATCAACAGAGAAAAATCTCACAGACTCATACAAATCCAACAGGAACTGTTTCGTGCCCCTTAAAATATAAACATTTGCGTCAACCACTGGACGCAGGAACCTCTCCATATACAATGAAAATGGCTCCGTGATACACCCCCTGCCCACAGCAATGGGCCTCATGGGTGGACACACACTGTCCTTATGGATCTTAGGAAGATCCGGTATCACTGGCAGGATGGGATCACTAACAAACAAATATTCATACAACTCATTCATAATAACATTGGTCTTAATCAAATCACCCAAAACCATCTGTATTCTATGGACATGTATGTCCACCATCTTACGTTCCACCAAACTGTAAAACCTTTGGTCTGATAACTTAGACCTCATTGCCTCATCATAGAACTCAGAGTCCATAATTACCAGGGCACCCCCCCTTGTCAGCAGGCCTAATGACAAGGGAGGGATCACTCCTCAGTTGTTGTAGGGCTCTCCTCTGTGCATAAGTTAAATTGCCCTTTCATTTACCAGACTTACCCCACTCTCTTTTCCATGTCATACAGATCATTCTCAACTAGTTTACTGAAGGCAGCTACTAGTGGTGGTACCATTGGCATGTACATACTAGGCTTCTTAAACGATTTCCCATCTAACACCTGTATTGTATCCTTAAACTCCAATCTAAGGCATAGATTTCTAATAAATAACTTAAACTGTACTAGGGTATCAACATAATTACTCTTACAACTAGGTATAAAAGTCAGTCCCTTTGATAGTACCCCTAACTCATCTGACGTGAGTGGGCGGGAAGAAATGTTATGCACTAACGTCTCCCAGTTTTTTCCCACATTTTCTTGAGGTTTTGGTTCACCTGGGCATCTGCTGACAACTTCCTCTTCAACCTGCCCTTGCTCATAGACCTCAGTCTCCCTCCTCCCCTGTGAACTACATTTATGGGGAAAGGACGATTGACAATCGCAGTGCCAACATTGTCATGACTAGAACTATGTGCAGCATGCATAGTATGATGAGAATCCTTTCTCCTAACCACTGGTTCCAGATTTGGATTTATTTGAGCCACACACCCCAACGGGTCAGTACTAGTGACAGATTGGCCCACTGGGGGGGGGGCAGCAGTAGAACCCACCCCCACCACAGTCAAAGCCTCGAGCTCTGACTCAGCAGAAACAACTGCATTAGAAAAAACCCTATCAAGGACATTCGAACCCTGGGGCACATTACTCATAGAAAATACATTACTAGAGCCATCACTCATACTTGTATTAACAACATTTACACTCTAAGGCATATTAAAATCCACATTAGTATCATAAATTTGTCCTTTAGGTGCATCAGTCCGTTGAGTAGAAACAGCAGCATTAGGTCCATGCACATTACTGTATGTCCTCGGCCAAGAGAAGACCTGGCCTAACCTAAAGTCATCTATGTCCCTCATGAGCTTGTGCTGTTTTTGTGTCAGTAAACACTTCTCATATAACTGCACAGTATCCTGTGTAGAATCAATAAGTCTATCAACAACATAAGCCGGAAAATGACAATACAGCTCCTTCTGTTGTTCTCTAATACTTTCTCTTAACTCAGATTCTTCCGGTAGGAAGAATCAATTCAAAAGTGACATATACTTTAGGCTTACCTCTATGTTAGCCTGCTGCCACTTATAGAGCAAGTCCGGGTATGAATTACCCGTGGTGGGCATCTTCAGTACTCTTAATCCCCTCGTTACAATTTTCCTTTTGATGCAAACTTCAAAATGCTGCTGTTGGGTTTGTAGTCATTTCAACTTCATAAAATCAGCCTCCATTCTCGCAACTCGACCCTATCAAATGGCTCAGCAGAGATCACAACACCCTCCTCTCCAACTCCTTCAAACAACATCAAGGGATTCACAGTACCTGATACACATACAGAGAAATGATCAATGTTCATAGGAGTACCTCGTTCTGGTACATAAGGCAATTCCACTTGTTGCACAGCAACACCTGCCATGCTCCCAGGGGGGTGAAAACAGCAATACGTAAAAATAAGTCCAAGAAATATCACTCCCCACAGGACTAACACTACCTGTGCCAAACTCAGTCCAAGCTCATAAACTAACCTAAAAGGCACAGTAGCGATGCAGGCAGTAAACACAGCACTAACCAAAATGCAGGAAACAAAGCTGAAAAAAATGCTGCTTCATGAACTTTAAAATTCGGATTTATTGTGATACAAACAGGAGACGTGGTAAGCGCTTTCACCTGATAGGCTTCTTCAGACCAAAAGAACCCCCCCCCTCTTGTACACCCTTATATGGCAAAAAAGGTGCCAAAAACAGATAAACCATTAAAGGCACAGTAGACTTGGAGAAAGCATATGACAGGGTGCCTAGAGAAGAGTTGTGGTATTGTATGAGGAAGTCGGGACTGGCAGAGAAGTATGTAAGAGTGGTACAGGATATGTACGAGGGTAGTGTGACAGTGGTGAGGACTGCAGTAGGAGTGACAGATCCGTTTAAAGTTGAGGTGGGATTACATCAAGGATAAGCTGAGTCCTTTCATATTTGCAGTGGTGATGGACAGGTTGACAGATGAGATCAGACAGGAGGCCCCGTGGACTATGATGTTTGCAGATGACATTGTGATCTGTAGTGAGAGTAGGAATCAGGTTGAGGAGACTCTGGAGAGGTGGAGATATGCTCTAGAGAGCAGAGGAATGAAGGTCAGCAGGGCTAAGACAGAATATATGTGTGTAAATGAGAGGGAGGGTAGAGGAATGGTGAGGATGCAGGGAGTAGAGTTGGTAAAGGTGGACGAGTTTAAGTACTTGGGATCAACAGTTCAGAGTAATGGTGAATGTGGAAGAGAGGTGAAGAAGAGAGTACAGGCAGGGTGGAATGGGTGGAGAAGAGTGTCAGGAGTGATTTGTGACAGACGGGTACCAGTAAGAGTGAAAGGGAAGGTCTACAAGAGGGTAGTGAAACCAGCTTGTTGTATGGGTTGGAGACAGTGGCATTGACAAAAAGGCAGGAGTCAGAGCTGGATGTGGCAGAGTTAAAGATGTTAAGATTTGCACTTGGTGTGACTAGGATGGATAGGATTAGGAATCAGTATATTAAAGGGTCAGCTCATGTTGGACAGTTTGGAGACAAAGCAAGAGAGACTAGATTGTGTTGGTTTGGACATGTGCTGAGGAGGGATGATGGTTATATTGGGAAAAAGATGCTAAGGATGGAGCTGCCAGGTAAGAGGAAAAGAGGAAGGCCTAAGATAAGGTTTATGGACGTGGTGAGAGAGGACATGCAGGCGGTTGGTGTGACAGAGCAAGATGCAGAGGATAGGAAGAAATGGAAAGAGATGATCCGCTGTGGCAACCCCTAATGGGAAAAGCCGAAAGATGATGATGATGATGATGGTCTTAGGCAGATGTTATGAGAATAAGAGGTGGGGTGATATCAGAGCTAGAATGGAAGAGTTAGAGGCAAACTGGATTGTGAGGTTGAGGGCTGATGTAGGACATGGTGTAAATGACCATGTGCCAATGAGACCCATTTTAAAAAATATACCATTGCGTAGGTGATGTTTTTAAATGTGCTATATGTGTACATATTTTTCTGCATTTGCATTTGATGGTACATATTTTTAAATGTATACATTTTTCATATGTTTTTAGAAGCATTTTTCTTTAAATACTTAAATGGTTTTGCCATGTGATTTGTGATGATAGTAGGGCTGATGTAGGACATGGTGTAAATGACCATGTGCCAATGAGACCCATTTTAAAAAATATACCATTGCGTAGGTGATGTTTTTAAATGTGTTATATGTGTACATATTTTTCTGCATTTGCATTTGATGGTACATATTTTTAAATGTATACATTTTTCATATGTTTTTAGAAGCATTTTTCTTTAAATACTTAAATGGTTTTGCCATGTGATTTGTGATGATAGTATAAAATGGGTGTTTTAGCAACAATGTAGATACACCTGAAGAAGCATTTAGTGAAAGAACTTGTGTAAGTAAATAGCTATGTTGGTTGAAGAAACTGGAGCCTTGCCTTTGCTTTTTTTTTCTGCATTTATTCTTGGACCTTTGATGGCTTACTGCAGAGGTACCTGTATTTTGTTGTTTTTGCTTTTCATAGTATGCTTTGTATTTATAACATCTCAGGGAATGTTATCTGCTTTGCAAAAACGGGAGCCAGGAACACCTGGTGCTCTATCACTGTGTATAAATAAGTTATTAGCAGGTATGTAGTGAAAGGATTATTATCAGTAGGGGATCACTTACCATATAACATCATAGCAAGCTCTACCTTATCCAGGACTGCTGCAGTTATATAATACATGTCCAGCAATACCACACAAAGCTTTTTATACTTTTAATTCCACTTAATTGAATAAACTTAAATAGTTGATTACATACACAAATTTGAAGGCATGGAATGTAAATTAAAACAGTACCTATTTTCACTAAAATTTTCACCATGTTAAATGTTTAAATTCAAGGAAAACTTTACATAATGACCATTAAAAAAAAAAACTTAAAAAATGAGTGTTGAAACAGTTGCACTCACTATTAAACTACATTACCATGCTACAATTCAGCTGTTCTCGGCTTCTAAACCAGTTGAATTAATGAGTAGTTATTAATGCCTGCAAAATACATTGCAATGCAATTTAAGTTGCCATCGAAGTTCTTTGTTCTCTCATGACTCCTTTGACATCTCCACCACGAGGGTTTCAAGCTACCAGTCTCATAATACAATTTAACATGAAATCCCAGGAATCCCTATCACTGTTCAGAGTAGTCGTATTATGGCATGTAACACGTAAAACACTAAACTGAGAAAAAGAAAATAAAATGGCAAACGCAGACCAATCCAAAAACGATTTAATATAAATGTTAGTGCTTTCATGCATCACACCTTAGTGCACTTCTTCAGACAAAACAGCATTAAAAAAAACCCCAAATAAATAGGTTGCCCTGTTAAGAAACCATAATTAATGATTAACAAACAATTAGTACAATTAAAAAACTTACCCTAACTTTTAAAGCAACATTCTATTCTAAACAAATATATACAACAAACAAAATTCCATCCTATTTGCAATTCATTAATTTAAATGCAGTTTAACTTCAATTTCAATCATGTAAAACTGAATATATTACTTGACCACATATACAGTATTATAAGTTAATAACAAAATACTACCAGAACCAAATGGAATACATTTAGCGTTCTAAAGCTTTCAGTTTAAGTAAACACTTGATTGAACAAACATCATTAATGCCTGGGTATACATAGGCATTAGTTTTGAGTTGCCATAATAGTTCTTGTTCTTCCAGCTTTAAGTGCCAAGGTCCCCCTCTGGGATTTTTAGGAACTTGTTGGACTATTAGGAACTTAAAACTATATGCATTATATTCTAAAATGTGCCTTGCCAGAGCATTAGTATTAACCCCCCTAGATATGGCATAGATGTGTTCATAAATGCGCTGCTTCAACTGACGTTCTGTCTTGCCAAGATAGAACACAGGGCAAGATTGACATGAAGCTAAGTATATTACACCTTGGGTCTCACAGTTAAATTTACTGGGAATCCCATACTTAATATTTTTGATATAAAAAGAGGCGCCAGTTTGAATGTATTTACAGTAATTGTATCTACCACATTTATACATGCCTTTCTGTTTATTATGTTGTTGATGAGGTAGTTCAAATAATGCCTTCAAATTAGGACCCTTCTTGAACACCATTACTGGCCTTATACCTAAAACCTTAGTAAGTGCTTGTTGTTGCAAAATAATGTCCCAGTTATAATGCAAAATATCCCTAAACTGTTCTGATACATCATTAAATTGTGTTGAAAAACTAGTGACATATTTTTCCCCATCTGTATTAGCTAACGGTGTTGTTTGCATATTGTGCAAAGGATTACCTTCATAGCAATTTTCTTCAGATGGATACCCTTTAGTTAGAAGCGGTCCCAAAATGTTATTCAACCTCTTATTATTAATCTCCTTACGTAGCTCCTTTATCAACCTCAATGGGTAACCACGATTAAGAAACATTTCTTGTAGAAAGTTACACTCTTGTTGGAAATCATTATCAGTTGAACACATTCTAGATGCTCTTACTAATTGTCCCTTGACAATCCCCCTCTTCTGAAAACCTGGATGGTTGCTTGAAAAATGTAGGAAAGACTTACTATAAAAAGGTTTCCTGTAAATTAAGGTTCTAAATCTATTTAAGTTTGTATCTTTGTGTGACTGAATATCAAGAAAATTAATATATGATTCATGATACTGGAAGGTAAATTCTAAGAATGACGTAGAAGAAGACATGACTTCAACTATTGATTCAGCATCTTTTTTGGAATCTTTCAGTATAATAAGTATATCATCTTGGTAACGTGTGTACCAGACGACTGTGTTAAGTACCAAAGGATTACAAAGTATATAGGTATGCTCCCAATACGCCATTACTGCGTTAGCAAAGCTCCCTCCACAAGGGGAGCCCATGGCAATACCTGTTTTTTGTAAAAAAAATTTGCCTTGAAACGTAAAAAAATTTTTTTTTAACACAACTTCTAGTAGAGAGACCACCAAATCAATAGTTTCTCCTGTCAAATGTTTTATAAGCAAAAACTCCCTCACCCATTCTAGACCCACCTCCTGTGGAATAACTGTGTACAGATCTTTGATGTCTACAGTTAAAAATCCATAAGATGCATCAAATTCAATGTTGTTTAAGTGATTAAGTACATGCCATGAATCACGGCATATTTGCCTTTCAGTTTTAAGAGCTTCTTTAAGTTTACCATCAACCCACTTTGCACAGGCATAGGTGATAGATTTCTTACCATCTATAATTGGCCTTAGAGGGGGATCTGATGTATTTTTGTGTAACTTTAGGACCCCAAAAATTACTGGGATTAAAGGCACCAGCATAGAGAGATAATAATAGGTGTCTAAACAAATGCTGGCTTCAATAAAGAGATCGCTCAGAAAGTTTTTTATCCTTTGATATGCTTGGTTAAACTCATTCAATGAAACTTTGCAATAATTTGAGGTAGAAAGTAACTTATACATCCTACTAGTGTAATCAAGCTCATGCATGAGAATAGCCCCACCTCCTTTGTCTGGTTTCATAATACGGATTTTTTGAGATTTAATAAATTCAATACATTGCCTTTCGTTATAACTAAGATTGTTCTCGTATTTAGATAAGTTACAAAAGTATTGATTAATAATAGCCCTAATATGCATTTCCGACATTTTTTCAAATAATGCAATATTATTTTCTAGGGGGGGATTGAATATACTAGCCACACGTTCTTCAGGCAAACCCCTGTGGATTTTCCGAACATAGCTTTCAAATTCATTTTACGTGTAAATATTTTAAGATCACATAAAACGCGAGCTAGGTTCGGTTTAACACTTGGCACAAAATTAAAACCTTTAGCTAAAAGCTCTACCATTTCTGAAGGAATGAACAAAGACGTAAAATTATATACATAAAAGTCATTGCTATGCAAAATCTTTAAGTGTCCCTGTTGTTCGAACAACATTACCTCTTGCGTCTGTTGTTCCTCTTCCGTTGTGGTCGTTGGCCCCAGTTGGAGTTCGCCCTGTTGGTGGTAGGTTTGGGGTTGTTGTTGTAAAAACCCTGATTATTTGCTTGCTGTCCAGAATATTGGTTTCTCTGCTGTTGTTGGTTTTGTTTAGCTATTCTCTCACTGCGTCTAGTTACAATATTAACGTCCAAGTTACCGCCATGATGGTTATCAATGATGTCATCCGCTAGTGCGTCGAAACTCTCATCGTTGTCAATGGTAACCGCTGACTCAAATGTAAATGAAACAGTATCTAAACGTTTAGGTGGATCCGGGTATGCTCGTTTATTTTGGTATGCCAAATTGTCTCGG
This sequence comes from Protopterus annectens, assembly GCF_019279795.1. Lineage (NCBI taxonomy): Eukaryota > Metazoa > Chordata > Ceratodontiformes > Protopteridae > Protopterus > Protopterus annectens. Next base: position 729,641,889 of record NC_056728.1, on the reverse strand, counting down.
TTGATTTTCCACTTCTTAGCCTCCGTGATTTTAACTAATAGGGCTTGGATACTAGAAAAAATCCTCCTATAATCATAATCATATCGGACAAACTCGGAGTCTGAAATAATTTCATTGTCCAAGTTATCTAATTGTTGTTTCAGATCTACCATTTGTTTGTCATACTGATCTATAAGGATTTGTAAAAAGTCCAAGCCTTGTTTATTGAAAAATTGGACAAGTTTTTGATGGAATTCAGAATTTTTTTAGAACGCCTGATGGATATTTCCATTGGCGCCAACCTTTAGGAACAATTCCAAGCCTTATGCATTCTTTGAAGTATAAAATCTCGATTTGTAATTTCTTGTACTTTAATAAACACTGATCAAATTGTTTCAACTTGTGAACAATATTGTTATTAGGCACATGCTGTTCAGGGTTGTTAACCGAGCCCTCGACATCAATACCTTGAAAGATGTTGGGTGTATTAATAAAGTCATTTAACTTTGGTAAAAAGTTGGAATTATTGTTCGTAAGGTTATTACCATCATTAACGTGGTTACTAGGTATAGTATCCACCACACCATTAGGAGCAAACCGCACATTACTGTCCAGCCCACTGACAAGTACCGGTTCAACGTTATCATTTAAACAAGCAGGTAAATCAGACGTGGCAGCAGGCAAAGGCGAAGTCCGCATTGGAACATTGCTAGAATTGAAAGTTACTCGAAATTTAGGTCGAACTACTGCTTCGGAATCCTTACCCTGGCCGGACATTCTCCTCGCCAGGTCATCGACACATTGAGTAAGCTTTTGTATTAATGCTGTTAAATTACCAACTGAGTCTTCTTCACGATTTGAGAAGCCAGAACTGTTAGGACCCGTGGTAAAAAGGGACTGAGATACTGCATTGCCACTACTACCCGCCATAAAACACGTAAAACACTAAACTGAGAAAAAGAAAATAAAATGGCAAAACGCAGACCAATCCAAAAACGATTTAATATAAACGTTAGCACTTTCATGCACCACACCTTAGTGCACTTCTTCAGACAAAACAGCATTAAAACAAAACCCAAATAAATAGGTTGCTCTGTTAAGAAACCATAATTAATGATTAACAAACAATTAGTACAATCAAAAAACTTACCCTAACTTTTAAAGCAACATTCTATTCTAAAAAATATATACAACAAACAAAATTCCATCCTATTTGCAATTCATTAATTTAAATGCAGTTTAACTTCAATTTCAATCATGTAAAACTGAATATATTACTTGACCACATATACAGTATTATAAGTTAATAACAAAATACTACCAGAACCAATTGGAATATATGTAGCATTCTAAAGCTTTCAATTTAAGTAAACACTTGATTGAACAAACATCATTAATGCCTGGGTATTATTTGAACTACCTCATCAACAACATAATAAACAGAAAGGCATGTATAAATGTGGTAGATGCAATTATTGTAAATACATTCAAACTGGCGCCTCTTTTTATATCAAAAATATTAAGTATGGGATTCCCAGTAAATTTAACTGTGAGACCCAAGGTGTAATATACTTAGCTTCATGTCAATCTTGCCCTGTGTTCTATCTTGGCAAGACAGAAAGTCAGTTGAAGCAGCGCATTTATGAACACATCTATGCCATATCTAGAGGGGTTAATACTAATGTTCTGGCAAGGCACATTTTAGAATATAATGCACATAGTTTTAAGTTCCTAATAGTCCAACAAGTTCCTAAAAATCCCAGAGGGGGACCTTGGCACTTAAAGCTGGAAGAACAAGAACTATTATGGCAACTCAAAACTAATGCCTATGTATACCCAGGCATTAATGATGTTTGTTCAATCAAGTGTTTACTTAAACTGAAAGCTTTAGAACGCTAAATGTATCCCAGTTGGTTCTGGTAGTATTTTGTTATTAACTTATAATACTGTATATGTGGTCAAGTAATATATTCAGTTTTACATGATTGAAATTGAAGTTAAACTGCATTTAAATTAATGAATTGCAAATAGGATGGAATTTTGTTTGTTGTATATATTTGTTTAGAATAGAATGTTGCTTTAAAAGTTAGGGTAAGTTTTTTAATTGTACTAATTGTTTGTTAATCATTAATTATGGTTTATTAACAGGGCAACCTATTTATTTGGGGTTTTTTTTAATGCTGTTTTGTCTGAAGAAGTGCACTAAGGTGTGGTGCATGAAAGCACTAACGTTTATATTAAATCGTTTTTGGATTGGTCTGCTTTTTGCCATTTTATTTTCTCTATTGTGGCATGTATACATTGTGTTATAAAAACACTGTCTAAGATATGGTTAGTAAATGATATAAGAGTTGTTTTCCCAGGTTTAATTGAAAGTATTTGAAGACCATAGTTTAAAGTTATTTTGTCTTAGAAACCATCTACAACAATCCATATAGCTTTTTAATGTACTGCACTCAGTTGAGGGATACACACCTTAATTTTTCATCAATGAAAACCAGATTTTTTAAACATAACACAACTTTTTCAAGAAAGGAGGATAGGTACACATACAGTATGAGAAAACCAAACAAACCATGCTAGCATTTCTTTTGAATGAAAATCAGATTTTTGTAGCAAACACTAGTAAGCTATGGTTCACTTATAACATTAGAAAGACAACACAGATAAAGCTAGGGTTGTTGTGTGGATTACAGTATTATGCAGTAATATTAGCAGATGAATGCATGACAGATATTCGATAGATAGTTTATGAGTGCAGGTCTCAGCTTCTTGAGTATCAACAAATAGCTCTGTAGTGCTGAGATGGAGTCATTTATCTATGTAAACATGAAAGTACTGGTGTGACAGATTTGGTATCATTTAGTTCAGTCTTGTGAGTACACCCCAAATAGTTTTAAGTAAAAGTATCTTGATAAAAATCTTATCAAAGACTCTACACTGGAACTGAATTGTGTGAACACCCAGAATGACACAGCCTATGAGATAAATATTTGGGTGGCACTGTTTTTATCTCCATGTTTTCACTAACCATGAGACATATCTCTAAGAAGTTTGAACTGGTTTAAGGGCATTTTCTTCTAATATTAGTTGTAGACAGACATTAGCATGTTTACATGATATGAAAGATGGTTATGTCCTCATCTCTTCTCATTTTTGGTTACTTGGATGGTAATTAAATGCATAAAGACCTCTGTAAGGAGAAAGAAACATCAGCAGCTATATATTTGTAGCCGGGAGAGCCATTAGATAAAAGTTTTACCATCGTATTGACTAAGAAGCTCTTGTAGTACTTACATGAGTATTATACTTTTTTCTGTAAAGCCTTCCTTCAGTAACACTCCAGCTGCACATGTACTTTTTTCTTGAAACTTGAGTACTATTTTGATAATGCTCCATTGCACATCTTTTTCTTATAAATGCAATTTCTGACAGAAGTTTTATAACTATATTATTTTTCATTATTTTTTAACCTAGCCATGTTATTATATGTTTCAAATAAAAGCTGTCGTAGGTGGTGCTGCTGTAGCGTTGTCGCCTCACAGTACGACATTGTCCTGTTCAATTCTCAGCTAGACCGTCTCTGTGTGGAAACATGCGTGAATGGGTGTACCTTCGTTGAAGGTTGTGCATCAGGGCTGGCAACTCGGCACATACAAATCTACTGCCAATCATTAGCGGACCGGAGTTCCGCTGTGGCGACCCCTAACCGGGAAAAGCCAAAAGACACAACAACAACATAATCACAGAACATATTGTCTGTGGTAATTTCTTGGTGAGAATCTAGTTACTAAAAGGTCTTGCAAATAAAAGGAATAGAAATAGAAATTGTTCCACAATGCAAAGGACACGTGTGGGTTCAGTTTTTAAAAAGTGACATGAGTAAAAGATGACGGACACATTTTAGTGGTCTATAAATTTCAAAAACAACAACAGATTAGATAAGTGGGGTAGGAATCTACATTTGTCACTGTAACGGTGTATAGTCCCTTCACACATTATAAATTAAAAGGGCTTTAAAGCAAAACTGGGGACTTTCCCAGTTTCCAAAACTTTGGAATATGAGACTTCAAAGAGAACCTAAAGAAGTGTTATGAGAAAAAAAATGATCATCTATTAGCATAGGCTGCTATATCTACTAACTATAAGAAGATGCATCTCTCTGTTCTAAAAGGCATTCTGCCCTATAATAAATAATTTTACTAGTTCAGAAAATATTAAAGGTGTGTATTACTATAGCAATCTCTGACCTACACAAGTATATAGAATATGGTATTCAATTAAAGGTCAAGCAAATTAAATCACAGTATTACAGGCAGTAATGAAACATGCCTTCTCTATAGTTGCTATATTGTTTTGCATTCGGTTTTAACATGGATATTGCCTTGGTGTAAAACCATAGCTCATGAAGCATGAAGACTGCAGTGTTTGAAATCTAGGTTAACAGCAGATTAAACAGAAACAGAATTTGAAGACAATCCTGAGACAGATGATATTGTTATTGTATATCTGATACCATTAATAACAAAGAGAATAACAGTCTTATAAGCATTCCCTAAACAAGGAGCTGAAAAAGCTTGGGAATAGCTGAGAAATACTTTTCTCTTTCCTCTAGTTATTCTGCTGCCTCATTGCTTCTTCCCTTTTTTTCTGTCTGATCAGCAAACAGACAGACACATAGACATGCACACACACACACACACACACACACACACATATATATATATATATATATATATATATATATATATATATATATATATACACACACAGCCATATCCCCCCCACCACACACACACACAAAACATTCAGAGCTTTAACATTTCATAGCCTTCCTTTTGGTTTGGTCATCCAGCCATGTATAGGATGGCTTTATTACCAGATGCATACTGTGAAAAATATGAGGATTTATAGCACTGCTCTATACAGCTCTTCCATCTGCTGCGTTCCTGCAAGGAAACTGCATACATTAAGTAGACCATGCATAACAGCTGTCATCCTATAAGGAGAACTCAGCATAAAGTCCACATAGAATCATGTCTGCATCTAGATGTAATGGCCGCTACATCTTTTTTTTTTTTGGCAGCACTTTTTGGCAATAAAATTATAAGTGGTGACATAAGTTTCATGAGCTGGCTGATGGGAAAATATGAACGCTTGTGTTACTAACAATGATGTCATTCTACATCTGGCAGCCATAGCAAGAGAAGTAAATAAATTCAAGTCAGGTGAACAGCAAAGTCTAGATAAAAGGAAAAATAAAGGTCATTCTTTTTCCCAAGAATATCCTGTTCAGCCCTTTGGGCAAGTAAAGGTAAATAACACAAAAACGCAACAAAAAGTAAGCATGATCTAGATTTCTACAAATTCTGGCCAGTTTGAATCCTAAAACTGATTTTTTATAAAAGACTGTAAGTGGAGAACATATTCCTTTTTGCAGTTATATAGTTAGATAGTTTAATATGTTTAAGTTCTGTATATAGTTTATGTAAATCTAAGTGAGAGATATACACAGCCTGTCAGCATATGAATCAGTTTTCTTGGTGACTATAAGCTTTGGTCTGGCTAAGTGACTTGTTCAGAATTACAACATAGAAGGACCTGCAATAAATATGACTAAGTTGGCAAGATTCTGCCTATTGTACATCTTGTTGTTTTAAAGTGCGTTATATTATAACAGTACTGTTTATTTTACTTCATTGTATGAATATATACTTGCATATTATCATGCACTGCTGCTATCTTAAGAATTCACATCAAGTATTTAACATGATCTGTATCAATGCAATGACTGAAGACAGTGGCATATCGTTGAATGTTAGCTCTATAATAAAATGGGTGACATTCATGCAGCTGTAGATGGACCATTAAATTAATTTCAATTTAAAGGTCAGCACTAGCTGAAAAAAATCAAAATGTCCTGCAGTAAAAGCTTGGCATATTTTAGTGGATGAGTAGGCTATTAGTCAAAATGTGATTCAGAAACATTAAACTTTGTTTCACTTGATCACGCACATGAGCATTTTCCTGACTCTGAGTTACATTTCCATTCCACTTTTCACAGCAGGGACTATGTCCTCCCAAACATACTCACGTAACAGAAGACATCAGTGCCACTATGATGGCACGTCCCATCCTAACATGGTTTCAGTGCATCTAAAACATTTGACTAAAAGCTGTTGTGTACTTCACAGCAGTTGAGATATGGTAATTCTCCATAACAATGCACAAGAATTCAGCTCATGAGGTGGAGCTGTTTGACAGTTTCTTGTGCGAGTAGCATACTGTGTGACATATTGTATAGAACAACATGTGCTACATAATGGGGCACTGGTTGGCTTGCAAATATTGTCTCATTTGAAGCCATTTCATGTGGTTGTGAAGAGCAGACTTTTATTACCACCAGCCAAATCACTGACAATTTTACATCTCATGGTTCTTAGTGATGGCACTAAATGGCATACATAGGGTATTCATTTCAGCATGTACATATTATCAGCAGAACTTGGGTAATCATGAGGAAAGTTTAGTAATTTCAGCTATGAGTCTATGAAAGGACATTAAAGTAGTCAAACTGACATGATGTGTCAGTCACAAAGAATGCACTGCTCCCTTAATAAACCATCCTTTAATGATAAACATAACCTAGTTAATTTATGGAGGCAACTACTGGGCTATTTGTTTTGTGCAGTGATCTATTATAGGTCCCCAAGCAAGTACAAGGCAAGCTGCCCTTGCAGGCCATTGGAGCCTGAATTCATCTATCGCATTTGTCTTAGTGAACACTACATAAAAACTGTACCAGTTGCCTTATTCGTCTGGACAGGAGGTGTAGGTAAGCCATCTACAGTTAGCTGTGAGTCAGATTTACTTGTATCCCAGTCAAAGTCTTTGTTTTGTTTCTTGTCTTTGTCTTGAAATTTAGGTCCTTGGATTACAGGTAGGGTATTGCAAGATGCCTTCAATGAGGGGATCTTTGGTATTCCAGTTTTCACTCCAGTAAATAATGTAATTGTTGAATCATCATCCTTAACTGCCATCTGAATCCCCACAAAAAACTTGCAATTGCCTCTATCTACCTTCCTCCTGGTAACAATCTGCCTATTCTTGAAAACATCCTATCCTGGTTCTCCCTTAACATACCATATGAGACACTTATCCTTGGTGATGTCAACATTGATTGGTCTAAACTCACAACTGACTTCCCCCAACTCAGTATCCACCTACACGGCTTCCACCAACTTATAACATCTCCCACTCGTTTCCATAAAAATTCCTCTTCCAGCTCCATCATAGACTGGATCCTTACCAATTCCCCCCACCAACACCACAATCCTACCACCTTACCTTACTCCCTCAGTGATCATCTCCCTACCACCATCTTAAGACACTACTCCCATATTCCTAAACCCCACCTTATCAAAGACTGTTGAAAACTATCGACTTTCAGTTCATCCCAATTTAACTCCATTCTCTACAACATAGATTGGTCCATTCTAAAACACAACCCCCTAAACGATGCTGTAAGCACTTTCAATAGCATCTTCATGAATACTCTAAACTCCTTAGCTCCCTCTAGGAAGATCAGAGTAAAATCAAATCCTGCTCCCTGGCTCTCCAAAGAGACTAGGTCCCTTATGAAACAAAGAGATCATGCTTGGAAAACCTGGACTAAAACTAAACAACCACCTTTTCTTCAAAAATACAGGCAACTGAGGAACCTTGCAAAAAAACATACAACTAATGACAAAAAGTTATAATATAGCTCTGCTCAGCTTAACAACAAATCCAATCCTCAAAAATTTTGGTCAACTCTCAACAACATCCTCTATCCTGGAAAGCCCTCTAATCCCTCCCCATACCCTAACTCTTCCTCTCAGGAAACAACTACCCTCCTGAATAAACACTTTATCTATTCCATCCAAAATCTGGTAACCTCTAAGCCAAACTCTACTTCGACACCCACCTCTCCAAGTCCCACTAACACAACTTTGTTTTCTTTTGAGCCAGTTCTCATTACTTACATCAAATCTCTACTACTCAAGCTAAAACCTTGCTCTCCTTCCACTGACAATCTATCTCCTACATTCCTCAAACTTGCTGCTGACTCAATTGCCTATTCTGTATCTATAATAATTAATCGATCTATTCTGGAATCAACTGTCTCCACCCTTTGGAAATTTTTCTTCACTAACCCTCTTTATAAAGGTGGAAACTCCACTGACCCCTCAAACTACCAAACCATTGCCATTCTGTCCCCCCTCTCCAAGATATTAGAAAAATGTATTCACTCACAGCTTCTCAATCACCTCCTCACACACCACTTACTTACCCCTACCCAACATGGATTTCGTCCTCACCACAGCACCACCACTGCCCTCCTCTCCTTCACTCATATCATTGCAGAGGCCCTAGACAACAATAAACTCATTTCCTGTCTCTTCCTAGATCTCTCCAAAGCCTTCGATACTGTCTCTCATCCTCTACTACTATCCAAACTCGCAAATCTCCACCTATCCCCCTCCGCACTTGCCTGGTTTAATAGTTACCTATCTAGCAGGGAACAATCTGTCAAATGGCTCTCATCCTCCTCACCTTTCCTTCCCATCTCCACTGGTGTTCCCCAAGGCTCTATCTTGGGACCCCTTTTGTTTAATATCTTCACCAATGATCTTTACACCTCATGCACAGAATCCTCCCTTATTCAGTATGCCGATGACTCCACACTTATATCCATCTCAAATAATATTCCTGAACTACGCTCCCTGACCTAACAGGTCCTACTATCCAATGAACAATGGCTCTCTCACAACCTATTGATCCTAAATCCCAAAAAGACCAAACTCCTACTTTTCCTTCCCCGTTCTCTTTCTCATCACAAAACCTCCTTTTTTATTACATCTTCTAACAATACAAATATCCAACCTGACACCCACACAAAACTCCTAGGGGTCATTATCGATGACGAACTCAAGTTCAACCTACACATACTCCAATGTATAAAAAACAAACCAGAAACTAGGTCTGCTATATCGGAACAAAAAATTCCTAACCTCTGAATCTAGACTTACCCTGGGCCAGGCACTCCTCCTCCCCTCTCTCTTATACACCGCCCCAGTTCTTACCAATATCCAGGCCTCCACTCTAAACAAACTGCAACAGACCTACCATAAAATAGCCAGATTCATTACTAACTCCCCATACAACTCACACCACTGCATTTCTTTAAACTCTCTTCAATGGCTTGAACTTCCCCAGTTTCTGCTATCTTATCAATTTCATATGCTACACTCTATTCTTTATAAACCCTCCTTCTGTCCATCTCTATCTTCCTTAGTCTCCATCTACATCCCATCCCGGACCCTCCGTACTTCTAACCAACAATTACTTGATATATACCACCCAAAAAGGTCAGTAGGCAAACTACTCTACAAACACTCCCTTGCCCATGCTTGGAACAAACTTCCCCTTGACTTACATTTAATCTCCCACACCTCACACTTTAAAAATGAACTAAAAGCTTATTTTCTCAATTCCAGAACCTGCCCTTGCCATGACCCTACCTAGTCTTCCTTCCCTTTATGTACCCTCAAAAGGACCATACAGTACCTCATTACACCTCTCTCTCCAATGTGTCTACTATGCAGTTGCACAATTTTATACCAAGAAAAAATGTTCATTGTTGACCTATTGAACTATATCAATGTAAAATTGTTACTTAGCTCCTTTTTAATGCAACTTTAACTTTATGCATGTATCCCAACATATGTGAATCATTTTGCTATAACTGCTATTATATCAATATTGTTTAAAATTGTACTTGTTTTAAAATGTATTACTGGAGCTTTTCTCCTCGGGTCTCCACTGAAAATGGGCCACAAGCCCAGTTGGACAAA
>NC_056728.1:729589514-729627014 GCF_019279795.1 Protopterus annectens | reverse complement strand
GTTGTTTTATCATCAGGTTACAAAATAAATAACTATAACAAGTTAAAAAAAGATGCCATGTTATTACTTGTTTAAACAAACAGGGAGAACTGGGAAGATACAGCTAGGCTCTTATTTGCTGCTCCCTTAAAACCATCTTGCAGTTTTCAATGTCTGTTACCAGACCAAAGAAAAGAAGTTCTTCCTATTTCTTTTTTTTTTTAAAACAAGTTTATTGTTTTTAACATACAAAATAAATATCATAACAATTTTATACAAGCAATTAAAATATAAATAGTTATAACATTCAATAAAATAACCAAAGTGTTTACAGAGACATCCACTACAAATCAAATCAATTGATTAAACTATAATGTCTTACTATTGAAACTAAGATTTTTTTAACAGGTTTTGTAAAGTATCCCATATAACATAGTAAGATGTTTTTCTAGTAGTTCTTGATTTTATTGTCATCAATTCCATATGACACACTTCAGACATAACATTTTTAAATTCATTAAATGAAGGAGGGGTATCTGAAATCCAATTTCTGGTTATTATTTTTCTAGCCACTGCTAGAATAGACCATAATAAGGGAAGCTTAACTTTTTAAACACTTTTAGGAACAGGAGTGTTAAATAATATAAGTGATTTAGAAATAATAAAATTATCTGTGAAAAGGGCCTGCAAAAAATCATTGATTAACTTCCAATATTCCTTCAATTTTATACAGTCATAAAACATATGTGCCCAATCAGCATTTATTTCCACATTACATCTTTTACATAAGTTGTCTTTATTATTTATTTTATTCATCATGAAAGGTGTATAGAAAGATCTATGTAAAAATTTCCAAGTAAAAGTCTCCAATTAATGGAAGAAGTAGTTTTATAAGCAGATTCCAATATATATTGTTTATCTTGTTGTTTTGGTGGTTCACCATTAATGGAAATGAAATAATTCCAATAGGTATCTGAACTGTAATGAGTTTCTTCTCTGATAATTTTATGTATGTGTGAGAGCTTACCTTTATCAGAAACTCTATGTTGTAAGTTTAATATCAAGTAATCAATCAGAATTGGAACAGATTCTTTAACTGTTAAAGACATTAAATCAATTTTATTAATACGATGTTGTCTAAAAGTCTGAATTTCTAACCAACATGTCTCTCTCAAGTCAAATTCTTGCTTTAAGAAGTCTAATTTTTTTACTTTGTTGTCAGACAGCAACTGATACCAATACTTTAAATCATTCTCTGTGACTAAAAGAGTTCTTTCAGAGGTGGTTGATAAAAGCATACCTTGCGTATACATTATAGGGAATAGAATAAAATTCCATTCCTTATACTTAGGATGCATAAATATAAAATTACGATAACTGATAATAATGTTTAATGGGTAGCTAACTATATATTTTGGTGTAATAGATGAAGTACAAAATTCTTTTAGTAACCATAACATGGAGTTATTTACAATAGTATTTTTATGTATTAAAGAGAATTTCATGAAGTGAATACTAATTAGTTCCCAATAATCTTTCCATCTTGCAACATATGACTGATCTATTAACAAAGTAATAACTTTTATAATAGAAGACATAGTATATAGATTAAAGTCTGGAAATTAAATGCCCCCTTGAGACCAGCTATTAGTATGTTTCTTTAATGCAATCCTAGGTCTATTAGGTGCCCATAAGAAATTTAACATTAACGAATTCAATTTCTTAATAATTATTTTTGTAGGTGGGAGAATTATTGATTGTATTAAATATAATATCTTAGGAAATATTATCATTTTAATAATTGTGAGTCTCTCTTCCATGGTAAAAAACATATTATTCCAGCTATTAAAAAGATTTTGTATATTAAGACAGTTACTATAATTATTATATATAATAGATTTAATATCTTTAGTTAATATTATACCTAAGTAAGTTATCTGAGATGAGTTGGGTATATATTTGTTAAAATCATTAATGAGGACATTTTTTCGTGTGTATATAGGTAATATTTTAGTTTTTTCTTCATTGAATATTAAACCGGAGATATTTTTAAAATCCATCATTTTATCAAATAAGGACTGCATAGAAGAGTTATTTCCTGCTGATGTAATTAGTACATCATCTGCAAAAAGCTGAATTTTAGATATTGTATTTCCATCTATATCAAATCCTTCTATATCAGTACTGTTTCTAATCAAATTAGCCCAAGGCTCCATTATTAAAGTGAATAATAGTGGAGAGAGTGGACACCCTGGTTTTGTACCTTTTAAAATGGGTATTTTTTGTGAGACATATGTTCCTATCTTAATATAAGCTAATGCTCCTTTATATAGATGTTCAATCAGATTTACAAATGCATCAGAGAAGTTTGTGCACTTCAGTAAGATAAACAAGTAGTCCCAACTTACTGAATCAAATGCTGAACTTATATCGAGACTAATAAGTGTTAAATCTTTCTTTTTCCTATTTGCAAAATAGTTCTTCCTATTTCTGACACCCTTTGGAAGTACATGCGTTTAACATTATTTATGTGAACAGCCAATTAACAAACAAAGGCAGGAACATAACCAGTAAAGTTCCTTCTGGGGGACAGAACCTCATTAAGTTGGAGTAATAAAGGGATATGCCAAAAAGTTAGTTTGCTTCTCTGTGTGATGAAGGGAAGAGTTCAGAAATTCAGAATTGCTCAATGTTCTCTTTACCATTCACACCACAACATTTAGACAGGGCAGCATTAGTTACTGTTCTATATTGCCTGAAGGTGACATCAATAATTGACATGGTTTGGACTTCTATGGTTTGATGCTGGCTCAAGATAAAATAAATGAAAACTTGTTCTGAGGGAAGCTGGCTGTGAATGAAAAAATGGAGGTGTTCCTTAGCATTTCTTCTGATGAGATGTAAAACCAAGGTCCTATCTGCCTGAGTGGGAAAAAGTAGAAACTAGGAAGTCTGCAAAGGGTCAGATAAAAACTGTCTTCCATCAGCATTGATAAGCAATTAGATCACAATTAAAGAAAACTGTAACAAGTATACCACTGATATTTTTTCTGGTATTGCTCTTTCCACAGGAAACTGCTAATTTATTTCCTGTTATTCAACAATTCTCCTAAGCAGCTAGTCTGTGAGGAAAACAGAATCAGTCTCTATTTTAAAATATTCATGGTCAGTGTCATTATCTGTGAAAAATGACCACCAGTATATTTAAAACAGTGATCAAAATTGCACTAAATATGAAATCTAAGAGCTAGTAAAGCAAATTACTTCTTTGAAAATCATACCAATACTCTAATAGGCCTTGCAATAACATTTGCATGTAAGAATTAATTTCCAAAGTGTACCTTGAGGTAATTTTGATTGTGGGACTAGTAATGCTCTGCTTTGTTTGGTATATATGCAAGGTTTCTTTGCATTCTCCCTTACACACATCACAAACCAGTTTGTTATAGTCTTATCTGCATCAGCCCTGCCTGTTTGTAATCAGAACTGGGGGGGTCAGTTTACTTAGTGCGTGCAGTGTCACTGCCTGACTCAGATATGCATGCCTCTAGTCAATGGTTTATTCATGGTTCATGATTTTCATGGTTCAGTACTAGGCTAACTGCCCTTCTGGGCCATTTGAAGCCTAGCCAGTTACCCCATGTGAGAGTCAAACCCTGCACCTTGTGTCTTTAACATAAACACCTTAACCATTATGTCATCCTCCCACATACACTGCTGTGAAGAATATCAGTAGGATATAGAAAAAGGAGAGGTGCAGGTTACTGCTGTAGACCAACATGCAGTAACCTCCATAGATTTGTTCATGGCTCTGCAAGCTCTGTACTAAGGGTAAGACTGAAGCCTATGGAGAAACGTCACCATGTTCAAGTAGCACTGCTGGTAAGTCATGAGGTTGTTAATTGCAGTTGTGAAATGACTGATATTACACACGTTACACAATCGTCATTACTGCCAGACTAATTTGATGATAAGACTTGTAATAAAGTATGCAGAACTAGTGTAATGGGAAGGGATGTAAGGACTTTAAGTACCTAAATAACTGACTCAAAAAGCTGTTCATAGTTATGAACATGATACTTTATTTTTTTTAAATAAGCTTTTGTTTGTCTATGCGAACATGGAGGGCTAACTATATCATTCACTCCAGTGAACATCCATCAGTCTGTCAGACAGGCCTGAAAATTGTAAATTGAATGGTAAGGATTATGTGAAGAAAAAAAATTGTGTCAGATAACTTGTCTAAAGGAATCTTTAACAAGAAGACATGTCATTATCACAGAATCATAGGTTCAAAAAGTTCAGAGTATGAGGGCAGGAAAGAAAGAAAGAGAGAGAGAGCATTTATATCAGTAGGGACAATAACACCACCACAGTGTAACAGTTGTTCATTACCATCAAAATGTTTGTCCTTCCGAAAAGGCTGTTGACCTGACCTACCAGTAGTTCAAAAACATCCTGTCATTATGTTGTCAAGAAAGAAAAGAAAAAGCCCCGAAATTTGCAGACTTGAATTTACTATATTTTGTATTTTTCTGAATGCTTTATTAAAAGCATCTGTCACAAGTGAGTATCTGCTCAGACAAACTGCCAGCAAGATGATAAAATGTGAAGTGGAACTCAAAATAAAAAGTGCATTAGCAGATAATAGGTTAGTTTAATCAAAAGGCTGGGTAGATGCATACATTTCTAAAGGTACCAAAACTGATGGCTTTGAAAAGTGAGAACACATGCTGCTGTTAAGATTTGAAATACCTAATGATAAGGGATGCCTATGTCTGGTCTGAGTACAGCTGCTATATAGCAAATTGTCTGTCTTACTATCACAACAAACTTCATTGTGTTTTGAGCTGCTTACAAGACATTGTTAGATAATGCTCTTTTAACCTGTGATGGGGTTACAAGAGCTGCCACTGAGTAAGAAGACAATAATTGTGTTGCACCCAGGACTTAATGAATCACTGTAAAACAAATCGTATGCAGTTTATATAATTACATTAAGGTGAATCAAATTCCAAGACTACAGAGGAGAAAATGGTGCCACATTGAAACCAAAATCATCACTTGCTTCACTAAACTTATTTTAGGGGTTATTATTCTAAACCCCACATGTAATGACTGTTGAATGTTTCATCCTAACCCAACTAACCATCAGTGGCAAATGAAATATATAATAATGTCCTCTGAAGATTGTAAAAGTGAGAGAAAAAGACTGATAACGAAAGAGACAAATAGACAACAGCATAATTATTTGGCTTATAAAATGTACATATTTATAGATTTTGTCTTTTTCTTTTATTGTCTTCGTTTTGTTATATATGCCATATGATGTCTTTTGAGATTTGTTGACACTGCAGTCAATTCACCATTCCTTACTTAACTGCATACAAGAGTGGTGTATGACACAGATGGTAAATCACTATCCAGACTCCTAGTGCTCCCAAAACCATTTCTGCCTGCAACAATACCACTGTTGTCACAACCTCACTTTGCTGTTCTTGGTGGCTTTGGATCTACACAACTGCCACAAGGGAAAAACAACTCTCTGAGTGCTCTGGGTAATAGACAGCACTCCCTCTTTGACTGGCTATGTTATGAGACATTGCTGTAAACAATCTAATTTTAATAAAACATTGCCACTAGCATTATATCAGGCAGTCCATCTTCCCTGCCTGAATTTCAGTTTGGTTTTCAGCACTTGGCTCAACTTTTTTGTACAAACAAAAGCTTCAACATCAAAATACTTGTTAGCATTTTCCCCAGTAATCACTGCTTCGGTGTGCTCCTTCATCTTGGTGCCACAGTATTTATCTTCCTCTTCTCAAAAAAAGGAGTAGAATTTCTCCGGTGTTCTGGTCCAAGATCAGTAAGTATGAATAACAACCTATGCTTACTGGCACTAACTCAGCCAACCAAAGCAAATCAATAAATAATTAATTATTCCATATTTTTTATTTCTTTCTGATTCTAGTATTTGCTTTACCAGTACTTTGATACTATTCTGTGTGTTCTTTCTCCCCCTGTGAAGCTACTTTTAACCTGCACCCCATGAAAAGTTAATAAAGAAAAAAGATTGTTCTCAAGGCCCGTAGGGAATTCTCAGACTAATTTTTTCTAAATATTATTCAAACACCCAGTGTTGTTTATGTTTAACATGTTCATTAACTCTCAGTCTGTTCCATTTATTTAGAAAAAGGTCATTGTAATACCTTTTTCAAGAGGTGTGTTAAGTGCATATATTTGAATTACAGGCTAATCATTTAACCATTTATTTTGGTAAATTGTTTAAAAGGAAGTTATTATTAATAAACCTTGCCTTCTGTACTTGGAGTTCATTCTTAAAGCATTATTACAGTCAGAAATCAATATAACTGGGGGCGTGGCCAAGGATGAACACAGGATAGCAGCAGATTTCTTCAGCTCCACCAATTTCATTACATTGACAGGAATTAATTACTTAAAAAATTAATTTTTGAAGTAATTTTCTTTCTAAATATGTTTGTTTTATATAGTTCTTGAACTATATCTAAAAAAGAAAGGAAATCTTAATAATATTCCTGTCAGAAATTACTTTGGAAATTTTCCTGTCAGTTTATCAGTCTGAAATGAGTTCCAGTAAGACAAATTCTCAAGTCTCCAGCAACAAGAAAGAACTTCAGTCTCGGATAATTATAGTCCAGCAACTTACTGCTAAGATGGATAAAATGGATACTAAAATAGACACTTTCATAGAAAAAACTACAAAACAAATAGACTTGTTACATATGGACCTGCAACAACAGAAGATCCAGATGACAGGCATAGAAGAAGCTGTGAATGAC
Source organism: Protopterus annectens (assembly GCF_019279795.1). Taxonomy (NCBI): domain Eukaryota; kingdom Metazoa; phylum Chordata; order Ceratodontiformes; family Protopteridae; genus Protopterus; species Protopterus annectens. Next base: position 729,620,214 of record NC_056728.1, on the reverse strand, counting down.
ATGGAAAATAGAATACAAGAAGAGGAAATCAACATTGAGTTTCTGCTGAAACAAAATACACATTTACAAACAAAGCTGGATGACCTGGAAAATAGATCTAGGCGCAATAACATTAGGATTTTTGGACTGCCAGAAAATATTGAAGGTAACAATATTACTTCTTTTTTAACAACATGGCTCCCTAAAACTTTAGATTTACCAGAAGCATTCTCTTTTGGTATCGAAAGAGCACATAGATCTATAGCTAATACTAACTCCAACAAAAACTATCCTAGATCAGTTATAGTTAGATTTCTATCATCTTTTGATAAAGAGATGGTTCTTAAATCTGCTTGGGCTAAAGCTCCTGTTAAGATTAATGAAACAACTGTGCATTTTGACAATGACTATTCTTCCATGGTATTAGCTAAAAGAAAAGTTTTTCTGCCACTAATAAGGGAGCTTAAAAAACACAGTTTAAAACATACCTTCTGTTTCCTGCCAAGCTTAAAATCTTCCTTCCTGATGGTCCTAAAATTTTCGATGACTTAGACTCTGCTTTACTGTTTATCAAAAAAAATAAGATTTTGGAAAAAATAGAAGAAATGGAATGGGCTAGTCCTTTGTTAAAAAGACTGGCAACTGAAACTTCGTGGAAGACTTCAGAGAAGAAGAAGAGACTAAAAAACAAATGATTTGTACTATGTTTTTTTTTCTCTCTCATCATTTTATTTTATTATTAATCTTTTTAAATATAGTTCCTGCATTTCCAAGAAGCAACAAATATTTTGAAAAAGATTTAATCAAAGTTATTCTCTGTGTGCAAAGAAATGTTTTGTTTCATAACTAGTCAAAATATCTGGAGATTTAATGGCAAGCTGTGATTTAACTTGTTTCTCTTTCTGAAGAGGAAAAATAAGGTCAGTAATTTGATACATTTTTTTTTTTCCTTTAAAAGTTTATATGTTCTTCAAATGCTATTCCTAATTATACTTTCTTGATTACACTGCTTATGCTTGTTTGTAAATAATCTGTCATGCTTTAACTAATAATAATTAGAACTAAATAATAGTAAATAATATGTTTTATTTTTAACTCTATTAATATAAACAGTAAGTAACATTCTATTGTATATACTTCTTATAGCTTTCTCTTACATTTTTTTTTATTTCTGCCTTACACCCTTTTACTTTCTACTCTCTTTTCTTTTCTTTATTAATATATAGAAATGCTTTTGATCATATAGACACAGTAAATAATACGATTTGCATAGGAGTTGAGTTGGGACAAAAATGTTGAGTTTTGTTACTTATTAATAATTTTGGGCTTGATTTCACTTACATAGAGTCTGTAATAACCTGTAGAATGCATTGTGAAGGTTTTGTCATGTTTAGATGCATTTACACTGCTAAATGAATGTTTGTCACTAGTTTTTAATAAGTTTCCCGCCAAAATGTTAAGAGAGACAATCTGGGATGTGGGCTGTCTCATGCACAGTGTCCATGAGCTACTTCAAAAGCTTAAGCTTCAACTCTCAGAATTCTCACAGAGAAGCTGAAAGCAGCAGGTCTCACCTTTGACCTAGATATCACACTGACACATCACAGATACAGGAATAGCAGATTAATAATATGTGTTAAAAACCTATGTCCCAAACATATACATTACTATAACTCATTTAATTCATCTGATTGACAAGCATAAATAATTTTATAACTCTATACTGGAAGAAATTGTCATGTGATATATTTTAAAGCAGTAGTATAGCATGTTTGTAAAATCCGGTTACTAAAATGTGTTTGCTGTGCATTATTTTGTATAAAGCAGACAGATTTATTGAAGGGACAGCAATGTTAGATGGTGCTCAGTAAAGATACAACTCAGTGAGATCAGATATATATATATGTATGTGTGTGTGTGTGTGTGTATGTGTGTGTGTGTATGTGTGTGTGTGTGTTTGTGTGTATGTGTGTGTATGTGTGTGTGTGTGTGTGTCTGTGTGTGTGTGTATGTGCGTGTGTATGTGTGTGTGTGTGTGTGTGTGTGTGTGTGTGTGTGTGTGTATGTGTGTGTGTATGCATGTGTATATATATATATATATATATATATATATATATATATATATATATATATATATATATATATATATATATATATATATATGTGTATATGTGTATATGTGTGTGTATGTGTGTATGTATGTATATATATATATGTGTGTGTGTGTGTGTGTGTGTGTGTGTGTGTATGTGTGTGTATGTAGATATGTATATAAATGTTTCTGAGAATCTGCTTAACTATGAAGTATGATTTATAACAATTTCTATGAATACAATATTTTATTCTATTGGCAATAATGAGTTTGAGTAAATGCTCATATACAAGCAATTCAAGGTTTTTTTTGGAAGCTGTTAACTGTATTTACATGACAGAAAATAGATGCATCCTAATATATGTAATGTCTGAATCATATTAGCCAAAGTTTTTGATTTAAATGAATGTTAGAACTTATTTTTCTCCTCTTGATTTCTAACATCAAGATTATTTGAATGCTATTTGAATACAAGTGTTTTATATTACATGGATGTATATAGTAGTATGAACAGTTTTTTAAAAAAAAGGTTTATTTTAGTTTATATGATGCTGTTTTACCAAATGTGTAGTCTTGTCTTGCTAGATAATTGAATTGAAAACTGTTAACTTCAGTTAAATATGACTAGTATTAAATTGATAAGGTGGTAGCTGACGTACTGCTGCTTAGGGTAGGGGATTAACTTGAGTGGTAAATACTACTCTAAGTTGGAGTTTATAACTCCAGGCTGGATGCAAGGTTTAATCCTTACATTATTTTCACTTGTTCATTGTTATTTGTATATAGTTTTGACATCCACAATATATTTTGTACATTCATTGTCACTACAAACAAAATTGAATCCTATACGAAATCCCATAAGAGATTCAATAAATACAGCTATATTTAAAGGTACACCTAAAGGAGGAGATGTAACATTACTTATCTTGTTATTTGTTATTTTGATCATAAGATTCTTAAGTTTTAAAAATGCCAAATGACATCTTTAAAAGGAATTTCTTTAAACATTAATGGATTGAATAATCCATGTAAAAGGGCAAGCCTAATAAGATACATTAATTTACATAAGGCCAACTTAGTCTTCCTACAAGAAACCCATCTCTTGAAAAAGATATTGATAAACTAGCCACAAACAAATATACAGTATTGGTTAGTTCAGAGCACACTCAGAAAAAAAGAGGAGTGGCTATTTTATGGAATAAAAGTATGCCCATTCCTAAAACCATTAAGTCTTATCAGGATGACAAAGGAATGTTTTGTATGGTTACAATACAAATTAATGGGAAGACTTACACTTTAATTAATGTATATTGGATACCTGGAATTGGTATTAATACAGTGAAACATCATCTTGATAAGATCATATCATTCTCTATAGGAGATATTATTTTAGCTGGTGACTTTAATTGTATACTACATGAAAGTGATACTACCACTATAGGAAAGAGAAGAATTACATCTAATGCAAAACATTTAAAGGATTTTGCTAATTCTTATCATTTGAATGATATTAATAATCAGATAGATTCAAAATCATTACCATACACCTTTTTTCTAACAGATACAAAACTTATTCAAAAATAGATAGGGTCTTTATTTCTAACCCGATGGTAACAGATTTAATTAATTCCAAAATCATTTCATGTCCTATATCTGATCATAATTCAATTGTTTTTGAATTCATGATAAAAATACTCATAATGTTCAGATCAAAAGGATACCAGCATACTTAACTCAACTAAAAGACTATAAAGAATATATACTTTCAGAAGTAAAACATTTTTAGACATAAACAACACTCCTGAAGTCTCCATTGTTTATGTTTGGGATGCCTTAAAATCATATCTATATGGACAAAGTATCAGATGGTATAATAATAAAAGGAAATCTTGGGATAAGGAATTGTTAGATATTCAAAGTAAATTAGACTCTTATAAACATAATAATAAAGAAAATATTATGGACAAGAAAGTTATTGAAGAAATAAACAAACTAAATGAGAAATACAAAGAAATTTTAACTCATAAAGTTAAAATAACTTTAGAGAAATACAAGTTTTTGTCTTATTCAATAAGCCCCAAATACTTACATAGACTTAAAAATAAAACAAAAAGGTTGAATAAACAAAACCATATCAAAGAAATCTTTTCTCTAAGGAAAAGAAGAATGTTTCTAGTATACCAGAAATACTAGATGAATTTAGAAATCACTTTCACAAAATTAACCATAATAATATTAACATGGAACCTAAAGATAAAATAAAGGAGTTTATAACCACAAATATGAATAAAAGCTTAATAAACAACAGATTAAACTATTGGACAAGAGTATTTCATATACAGAAGTTATTACACAAATAAATAAGCTTAAATCAAACAAAGCACCGGGTAATGATGGTATTATACCAGAGATATATAAAATCCTTTCTAAAAATACATATTCATTAATACATAAGGTTTTATTTTGGCCCAAACTGAGTTAATAACCCCCATCTTGGCAATATACATTTATTTCGCCAATTTTAAAACCTAATAAAGATCCAACTAGATGTTCTTCATATCGCCCATCTCATTACTTAATGTTGATTATAAAATGTTTATGAATATTTTTGCTGATAGATTGAAGACAATCATTCCCGGCATTATAGATATAGATCAGACAGGCTTCATTGTAAATAGAAATACTTTTGATAATATAAGAAGAACTTTAACATTAATAGATTTTGCAAATAGGAAAAAGAAAGATTTAACACTTATTAGTCTTGATATAAGTTCAGCATTTGATTCAGTAAGTTGGGACTATCTGTTTACCTTAATGAAGTGCACAAACTTCTCGGATGCATTTGTAAATCTAATTGAACATTTATACAAAGGAACGTTGGCTTATATTAAGGTAGGAACATATGTTTCACAAAAACTACCCATTCTTAAAGGTACAAAACAAGGATGTCCACTTTCTCCACTATTATTCACTATAGTAATGGAGCCTTGGGCTAATTTGATCAGAAACAGTACTGACATAGAGGGTTTTGAAATAGATGAAAATACAACATCCAAAATTCAACTTTTTGCAGATGATGTTCTAATTACATCAGCAGGATCTAATTCTTCTATATAGTCTCTATTTGATAACATGATGAATTTTAAAAGTATTTCTGGTTTAATATTCAATGAAGAAAAAACTAAAATACTACCTATATATACGAAAAAATATTCTCATTAGTGATTTTACTAAATATGTACCCAATTCAGGTCAGATAACTTATTTAGGTATAATACTATCTAAAGATATTACATCTATTATATATAATAATTATAATACCTGTTTTCTTAATATACAAAATCTTTTTAATACCTGGAATAATATGTTTTTTACTATGGAGGAGAGACTTACAATTATTAAAATGATAATATTCCCCAAGATTTTATACTTAATACAATCAATAATACTTCCACCTACAAAAATAATTATCAAGAAACTGAACACACTAATGTTAAATTTCTTATGGGCACCTAATAGACTTAGGATTGCATTAAAGAAACATACTAATAGCTGGTCTCAAGCGGGTATTTCTTTTCCAGACTTTAATTTATATACTATCTCTTCTATTGTAAAAGTTATTACTTTATTAATAGATCAGTCATATGTCACAAAATGGAAAGATTATTGGGAGCTAATTAGTATACACTTCATGAAAATCTCCTTAACACATAAAAATATGATTGTAAATAACTCCATGTTATGGTTACTAAAGGAATTTTGTACTTCACCTATTACACCTAAACATATGGTTTGTTACCCATTAAATATTATTATTAGTTATCGTAACTTTATATTCATGCACCCTAAGTATAGGGAATGGAATTTTATTGTATTTCCTATAATGTATACTCAGGGTATGCTTTTGTCATCTACTTCTGAAGGAACTCATTTAGCTATAGATAATGATCTAAAGTACTGGTATCAGTTGATATCCGATAATAAAGTTAAAAATCTAGATTTCTTAAAACAAGAATTTGATCTAAGAGAAACTTGCTGGTTAGAGGTTCAGACCTTTAGACAACATCTCATTGATAAAATAGATTTAATGTCTATAACTGTTAAAGAATCTATTCCAACACTGATTGATTACTTGATATTAAATTTACAACATAAAGTTTCTGATAAAGGTAAACTTTCATACATACATAAAGTTATCAGACAAGAAACTTTTTACAGTGTAGATTCATACTGGAATTATTTCACTTCTATTAATGGGGGCCCACCAAATCAACAAGATAAACAATATATATTGGAATCTGCTTGTAGAACTATGTCTTCCATTGTCTGGAGACTTTATACATGGAAATTTTTACATAGATCTTTTTATACACCTTTGATGATGAATAAAATAAATAATAAAGATAATCTATGTAAGAGATGTAATGTAGAAATTAATGCTGACTGGGCTCATATGTTTTATGACTGTATAAAATTGAAAGAATACTGGAAGTCAATTAATGAATTTTTGCAGGCTCTTTTTACAGATACTTTCATTATTTCTAAATCTCTTATATTATTCAACACACCTGTACCTCAAAGTGTTAAAAAGGTTAAGCTTCCCTTGTTATGGTCTATTCTAGCAGTGGCTAGGAAAATAATAACTAGAAATTGGATTTCAGATACACCTCCTTCATTCAATGAATTTAAAAATGTTATGAATATAGTGTGCCATATGGAAATAAACACAATTAGGACTAGAACAAATAGAAAAACATCTTATTTTATTGTATGGGATAATTTACAAAATTTGTTAAAAAAAATTTAATTTCAATAGCATGGTATTTTAGTTTAATTAATTGATCTGATTGTAGTGGATGTCTTTGTAAATACTTTAGTTGTTTTGTTGAATATTATAATAATACCTATTTTTAATTACTTGCATAAAATTGTTATATTTCTCTTATATGTTAAAACAATAAACCTGTTTTGAAAAAAAAAAAAGAAATCAATATAACTATGTCATATCATGTTGTATGCTATACTAATGAGGTCTGCTTCAAGTGTTTGCATACTAGTAACTCATGACGCACTTATTTGCTGCTACTTACTCTAACTGGTAAGTCCCCTAATTCCCACTAGCCCGATCCCAGTGGCTTACCTACCTAGCCCTTCTACCTCCTGATCTTTCTGAGCTACATACTCCTACCAAAAGCCTAACTCTAGTCCTAAAAGTCCTACACAGTTCATAACCCTAACCATAGCATTCTACTCCCTAACTTTAAAGTTCCCGATCACTCCCTAAACCTAAAACTCCACTCCTCCCAAAAACTTAAAGTCCCCAGTTGCTTCCAAACACTCAAGCTCTACTCCTGCTCAGTAACTCCAAACCCCACTCCTGCACCCTAAAACTTAACTTCCTTTCCACTCCCTAAACCTAAAGTCCATGATTACTCCCTGACCCTAAACGCCCCTCCTCTATAAATGTAGAGCTTCTTCCCCCTAATCCTAAATCCCACTAATGATCACTGTCTAAAACCCTAATCTGCACTACAACACCCCCCACTCCATCCCCATGGCTGCCACAATAGCCTTGCCTAAACTTGGCTACTGTTTTTGGATAGTGTGAGGCAGCTCCACTCTCTCCCCAGGTCATGTCACCAGAACATATAGTCCAGTTAGAGTGCAAGTGGCCAGCCGTGCATGCCACAAGATGCCCAAATTCCTGGCTGAGATAGTAGTATTCGAGTGCCTGGGATTTAGGCAAATGCAGTAAATCCATGCTTATATCACTGTAACAGTTTAACTGGTTATTACTAATTTTTATTTTTTGTTGTTGTTGTTATACCAAACTCCCTAATGGAGGAGGACACATTGATTTGATTTTTTTGTATGGGGGACATTACCTTTCCCAAAATTAAGTTTGAGACAGTCCTTATAAGATGACATTAATATATTCTGTTCTCATTTGTTAGTACTTTACAGATTATTATTATTATTTCTTTCTTCTATATAAAGTGGTATATATTCTTTTTATGGGTGGTTATGAAGCTTGATTTATATATGCATATACTATATTTGATCGCTTTTGCCCTTTTTTCTGCATTGAATAGCAGTAAAACACTGAAACATACCTGTCATTTTTTTATAGATAGATAGTTAAGGAAGGTGGAACAAGCTGGCACTATCATTGCTGCTCAGTACCTTGTCTTTTTTCTCATCCTTCCTACTTTTCCAGTGGTTGTAATTTCACAGACAACTAATATTCATGCTAAATCTGCAGAAAAAAAGGCTTCTCCTACATTCCTATGTTCTGTCCCCCATTTCACTGCATTACTAGATTTACCTGTTGATAGCATATGCTTGTCTTCCTCCATTTCTTAAAGGTACATCATTGACCTAATGACCTAACAATGTAGACACTTTTCTCAGAATAGTCTCAGATCTCTCATGATATTGATGTTTAACTGAACATCCTCAAATTAGTGTCCCTAAAAGCAAGAATAAAATATTAATTGCATTACAACATTAACCCAGTATCAACAGATACGGAAGAAATTGTGCCCATCTCATTTCTCTGATGCCAGAACACTGCAGGGTGATAGCACGTGCTGTGGTTTTCATCGATCATTACTGACCATTGATGAGGACACTGTGACTGATATAGTGGACTAAGGAGTGCCCTACTTGTCAAGCTACTCTAGATCCTGTATATAACACAGAACAATTTGAAGATTTCCACCACAAAGTTGTGACTCTTCTATTCTTGAAAAATGCCACCTCTCCTTTGCATTTATCTCTTGACCGGATAGGTCCTTTGCTGAGAATTCTGCTGCCCTCCTTCTCCTGAAAGATTATAATCCATAAGCTTCCTTGTTAAGCCCAATGCATTAATGACTTCCTTTTCATAACAAAAAAAGTGATACCTGTACTGGGGGTATGATATCCAGAATTCAGAACAGTGTATCCTTACTGGGTCTCCTGATACTCCATTCTTTTACAGAGTGTACCATTACGGTGCTGGACCAGGATAGCCTTCCTTTTGTACCAAAAATTTCAGTAACTGGTGATCTATCATCATGCCAGAACTCCCACCCCTTTGTGCTCAGCAAAGGATGCTGTCAACAAAGAAGCCTCATCTTTCTATTAGTCTTCCACTCTTTGTTCAAGACTGGACATACTTCTTGCCTCACTCATGGTGTGAGTTGAAGAAACTGGATATTGAGTTCTCATTTTATGTTGGCTACTATCAGCTGGTACACTGGTTCTATGAGACCGCTAACCTCCTCTACCCCCATTTTATTCTCTTTTAATAATTTGACCTTCCTGTTGCAAAATTTCACATTTTCAGAGCATGACTGCCATCTATCTAGATTTCATCTCTTCGTGTTCAGGTTTTGTTAAGTGCTTATGCACTAAACAGTATACAAAGAAGACTTTAACAAAATGTTAACATTATGGCTAATAGATTCAGAAAGCAGCAATTAGAGCAAACTACTAACAAAAACAACTGAATTTGTATTAGAACAATGAAACTGCCCCCCCAAATCCTTAAGGTAATCCTTGGAATTCCAGAAAACCATTTAGTGCCATATGTCTACTGAAATGCTAAAAGGAAAAATCTTTGAATGTCCTTTCCATGTCTCCCTGTTCTGGCCATTTTACCAGAAACCACTGCCATCTGAAGCTAATTCCCTCATGCCTAGTATCATAGAAACATCAGGATAGAATGGTATAACTTTTATGGATATCCAGCTATTTTGACAGAAATATTTCCTGTTACTATTATTGGCCATCTGATCTAATTCCTAACCAGTGATGTTCACTGGCTCTGCTCTGAGGATATTATAGCATTGCAGACCCACTGAATCTATGTCCTTCCATACAAATAGCTCTACTGACAAAATTCAGAAACCCTGAAAATAGTTTTCCTCTGTTTTCTGCAACATTTGACCACCTGTAATACTCCCTAAGCATTCTTATCTTGTGTCTTCGGAGGCAGCTGTCCCAGTTGGCCACAGCCACCTTATTCCCCAGAATGTATGCCACTCTTTCTGATCTCCTCATTAAAGAATGCCCTATTTGTGGCAATAATTCTAAAATAAATGCATAACTTGCTACAGCCCATTGCTCCCCTTATGAAAATATGAAATCATTTTCAGGAAGTGAACAATCTTTTCTTGATGTTTCTAGCTTTCTATGTATATTCTAGCCATGTCCTGCGCCTCTAAAATTATGGATAGGCAGCTATACATATCCATTGGCATGTCTTTGTCAAAGTAATACATGACAACTGCCTCCAGGAATAAATCATTCCAATGATTCTAATTGACTGGCAGCAGTGTAAAACCACCTGTCCATCCACCTTAGTTAGACAGGGATTCTTGTAGCTCTTTATCCATGCTATGTCAATTTCCACACAAATATGAATGACCTTCATGTATTTCTTCGAATGCAGTTATTAACTGATCCTTTCTATTGATAAGACAAGCTCACCGAGAATCCTGTGCAATTCTCACACTTTTAACTCAATGATATAGGTCAGAAATAAGGATGCCTTGTCCAGGTGAAATTTATTGTTAAGTGTTGTAAGACATTTATCATCTTGCATGGAAACATTAATGACTACTTAAGTAGCCATATAATTTGAGATAGATTCTCTTATAATGAAGAAATACTACAAGTAATGATTTGGAAACGTGAGAGTGAAAAACATGATTAAGCAGTGTGGCACAGAACCTCCATTTCTTTGCTCTGGGATAGCAGTTACAAAAAAGATGACCATGAGAACAAGACAGTAGACAAACAAGTGAAAATGAATTTCAGTAATAAGAAGTAATGACAGCTACACCTTCTTCTAAATGTAACTGTTACTGCAGTAAGTTGTGCTCTAGTTCTTTTCTTACTCATTAACTGTGGCTTTTTAAGAGCCATGATAAGGGGAAAGGAAGTAGATGGCCTTTTGAACTGCTGATACTACTTCTGCTGCAGTTAGTCTCATTAGTCCTACAATGATTATGCATTTATTTATTTATTTATTTTATGTTATTTATTATTTTATTTTATGTTATTTTATTTTATTTTCACTGCTGGCATTCATGGATTTTTAAGTGTTGTGGTTAGCAAGAAAAAAAATCAGCATCTCTACTAAAAGATTTTGGACTTCTTCTATGAATTTCATACCACGATAGTTGCATTTCTTTTTTGGGGTTCTCCCTTTGCATAAATTCACCCTTTTAGAATACTGAGTATCAGATTCTTGGTAATAATATATTTTAACTGTTTTGACAGTTATAGATCAACAAAAGTGCTGTATGCAGATGATGTGGCATTGCAGTAGGCAGCTCTGAGCAAGAACTTCAGCAAAGGATAGGGAATGAAATGCAAAAATGAAGGCACGTGGGATGAGACTGAGTACAGATAAGACAATTGTAATGGCAGCAAATGGGAGAAATCAGAAGAAGCTGAGAAGAGAGATAGAAGGAAAATAGTGTAACAGGATAACGGCTTCAAGTACGTGGAAGGGATAGTTAAGGAGAAGGAAATACTGAATGAGGAGGTCAAATCTAGAATTAGAGGGGCTGCAGACAACTGGCACAGAGTGTCAGCAATACTGTATGACAGAAGAATGACAAAGAAGCTGACAAGTAAGATGTGCCAACATTGGTGCAACCAGTTACTACTGCATGGTACAGGAAGCTGGGCAGTAAAGGCAGATCAATAGAAGAAGTTAACAGTGATGGAGATGAAGTGCCTGAAAAGGTGGTAGGATGTACACCATATCTCTAAACCTCTTAAGAGCAAGAAATCTGGACATAGACATAAATAACGGGGGGACAAAGGCCCCAAAATAGGGACAGTTTTTAAATATTGCTCTTATAAACTTAGAAAGTTGATAAAATAACAGGTTTTGTTTTAGCGTGGATTTTCTGAAGGGTATGAAGTCTGAAACTCAAATGTCTGCCATTATTTTATGACATCAGTCTTTATCTTTAACAGCTTGCCAATGATTTGCCAGAAAACTTCAATTTTATGAAAAATGGACCAAAAATATGAGGTAAAAATCTGGACATTCTTCAAAAATCCGTACATTTGAGAGGTATGATGCACACTGTGGGACAGATGAAGAAATAAGGATATAAGAGCAGAAGCCAAAGTAGCTCTAATTACAGAATAGGTCAAAGAGAACAGATTATGGTAGTTTGGGCACATATGTAGAAAAACAGAGGATAATCGGAAGATGAAGATTTGGGTTAGACAAGAAGAAGGCAAGAGGAGACAAGGACATCCAGCAAAGAGATTGATAGATTGTGTGAAAGAAGACCTGCAACAGTCAGGCATGAATGTTGAAGAAGGAAGGGTACTGGCATTCATTATAGAGAGATGGGGATAGTTGACATGACACCTCAACCCCATGTAGAAAATGGGGCAATGGGGAAAAGGGTGTATAATGATGATGATAATGATAGTTGATTATCACTACCAAATACTGTGCAAGTTTCAGTGAATAATTCATTTATTTATTTATTTGACATTTGTTTACTGGGGATGGCCAACTGGGCCAGTGGCCCTTTTTCAGAGGAGGTCCGGGGGGAAGAAAACTCCATTACAAAAACACATTAAAAACAATACAATAATTTGATAACAATCAAGAATATATAACTTTGGTAAATATAGGTAGTAAACAGTTTATACATAAATTATAAAAATTGAGAGAGTAACACAAAGTGGAAAAAAAGGAAAGCTAACAAACTAGCATGAAATAGCCTGTGCCATCATAGACTGATCAGTAGATCAATATCATGGTTAAAGTGATAAATATTTATGAGATACATGTATGGTGCATGAACAAAAATATGGCTGACTGTTCTATGCTAGTGTTACTTGTTCTAAACAGTGATAGCTATGGCAATATTGAGGTAAAGTACAACAAGGAGGGAATATGATGAAACTGTAGGAAGCTTAAGATAGGTAGATAAAGATAGGACCAGTAATGAGCTTGAGATAGTTATAGAGAAATTGGAATTTCATGATAGTAGTGATAGTTTGGATGTTAGAATTTAGTAAGGGAAGAGATATTTTGGTTGTAAGATGATCAGCCTAGATTAGTGCAGGAGCAAAGCCAGTTTTTGGTTAGGTGTTCCTTAAGCAGAAGTTTAAATTTGGATGTTTTGCTAGAATTTAGTATTGTCTGAGGCATGGAATTCCAGGACTTAGATATTTGGTGTGAGAATAGAGAGTTATCATAACAATTATTAGATTTAGTTAGTTTGAGTTTTTAGTTATTTTAAGTTTGTTGGAGGATCTAAGTGGCCTGCCGGTTGAGTAGGGCTGCACTAAGCTTTTGAATGCTAGACAATTGCCTGGATGGTAGAAGATGGAATGAATGAAAGTTAGTTGGTTAAGGGATAGGAGATTGAGTAGTTCAGTCCAATTTAGTTTATGAAATGCTGTGCAGTGATGCAATCTGTAAGGGAGGTTAGTAGCAAATCTTGCAATTTTGTTATAGCAAGACTCCAGTTTGTTTAAATCTGATTTTCTGAGATTAGTGAATATTGGAGAGGCATACAGAAAGGTAGAGAGTAGAAGAGTCTTAGCTATGAAGTGTCTAGTGACCTTGGTTAGATATGGCTTCACTCTGTATAGTGAGCCTAGCTTAATGTAGAACTTTTAGATATTTAGAGCAAGGTGTTGGTCAAATTTTAGGTTGTTGTCAATTGTGACTCCAAGGAGTCTGGTGTGCTAGACAAGTTCAATTTTAGTTTTATTGGCTGAGTAGATTGTGAAAGGGGAGAGTTATCAGGAACTTTGCTATTAGTGAAGAGCGTAAGCTTTGTTTTATTTGGGCTGAGTATGAGTTGAGAGTCTGAGAGGTATTTTTCAATGTCTTAGAAATATTGTTGTGCTGTTTGTAGGAGTTATGGTAGGGAGGAAGCAGAACATGTGAGGGAGGAGTCATCTGCATATTAAATGATGATCGCATGCCGAGTGGCTGTGCTGAGCCTGTTGGTGAATATGGAGAAGAGCTATGGACTGAGAATTGCGCATTGGGGTAATCCTATTGAGATTGGTAATAGGGGGAGAGTTCATTTTGCCACTTAACTGCCTGTTGGCAGTCAGTTAAGTAGTTGAGAAACCAGAAGAGGGCTGGCCGGTTTAGTTTTAAGGAAGCTAGCTCATTTAGTGGCTTTTGGTGAGATACTGTATCATAGGTCTTAGACATATCAAGAAAGATAGACGAGATGAGCTGGTTGTCATTTCTAAGCTGATTAATTGAGCTTGTAAAAGTAACAAGGGCAGTGGTTGCACTGCATTTAGGTCCGAAACCATGTTGGGATGCAGATAGAAAATTATTGCTTAGTAGATAGTTGAGGAGTTGCCTGTGTATGCATTTTTCAGGAATCTTGGCTATTGGAGGGAGGAAAGCAGTTGTCCTGTACCATGAGAACTCAGTCGAGGAGCTGCCTTTGTGAAGAGGGATGATATAAGGGACTTTCCAGAATTTGGGGATGTGCTGCTCAGCAATGGAATGGTTTATTAGGAGATATATAGGGTAGGAGATGGCATCTGCTGCTAGCTTTAAAAAATTATTGTGGAGTTAGTTTAGCTGTGAGGGAGGAGGGCTTAAGTTTGGAAAGATGTTTTTTGATGGTAGTAGTTTGAATTGGTTTGAAGGAGTTGAGGGTTCTGACTAATTCATTAGGAACAGGTATGGGGTCTTGCTGTTGGTTTTTACTAGGGGGAGTAATCTTTCATGCTGTTTATTTTGCTAAAGTGCCACTGGATTCATGCACCTGCACAGTTAAAAATGTTAAAATGTATAATTTACATATTACAAGGGTAGTTAGTCCTCACTGGGATTACTCAAGGAGTTATCATAGTGAATGCGATACAGTAAATGATAGATACAAAATCTGAAATAAAGAAACTAGCAAATTAATTTAAAAGGCTACAGTCATAAAAGTGAAGTAGACAACTAACAGGAAAAAGAGGTAATTTGCACAAGAGAAAAGGATTATTAAGCAATAATGTTCAGAGCTGTGTACAGCATACACACAATACCTTAAAGTGTATTGGTCATGTTCTAAAGCAAGTTTACGTAATGCACCTTTGGAGCTGGATATAGCTGCCTTACCATATACAATACCAAATTATACAGTTTTTGATTCCTAATATGTGTTGTTTTTGTATTTTATTTTGTTGGTAAGGACTGCTCCCTGAGCATTTTTCTCACAGTCGAAAATCCCTATTATGACATTACAAAAGACTAAAAACACAATACCTCACTACTTAAATTAATGCAAAGAACACTATATTTCCACATTAAATTAATCAAAAGTAGTTTCTTACTTTCTAGAAAGACAAGTTGCCAATTAGTTCTTACTGATGGCAAACCTCACATTGAAAATGAACTTGTAATAATGCAGTAGTGCAACCACAATGTAAATAAAAACAGCACGTCTAAAGAGCTAAGTTGGTTTTGATTACCCATAATGCTTCAGACTTGTATGTAAATCATTGATCACTTCCTACCATGGCATCTTTGTGTGGGAGTGGTTATAGATAAAAACTGAGTAAGGTGTGGTACTAAAAATTAAACAGCACACTAAGATCTTCATTTTCTTTTGCAAAGTCACTTGTACCTTAATCATGAGGAGTACAACAGGAAAATAAATTAGTTGTTAAAAAACGTTTCCAAACATGACCAATATACTTTAAGCAATATACTGCATACTATAAACTCCAGTGAACTGTATTGCTGTTATACAGTTTACTTAAAAAATATTATTTAAAATAATTTTAAAGAAAAATATATTGATGCTATGTGGTTGACTGTGTGCTAGTTTGTTCTGGTAAGAATGTGCACATCAGTCGCTGTACTGGCCATGTTCTCAGCTGAACTGTTTTTGCTGTGCTTTTTTAACTTGCTGATATTTTGATATTTCTGTTGCCCTCTATAGTTTAATTAGTTTTATGCTCATCTGACATACTGCAGAGATACATAATTAGAAGATGCTTTATTTGTTTTTATTTTTGAGAAAACTTGAGATTGGGGTGTTAGTGGGTATGACTGCACTTATAAACTCAGGTAACTGGGGTTTCTGTTGGCATTCACTTTTACTCCTTTGTATGCATTTCTCTATCTACATTTATGCTGAAATATTAATCTAAAATACTGCCATTGTTGGGCATTATCCTGTTTTTTTCACGTTCCATGTTTTATTCAAACATAGTAGTAGGAGTTTTCATTTTGCATACATGCTGTGTTTTTTCAGTAGCAACAACTTCAAAGTCTCCCAGTGAATGAATGGCTTTTGCTCAGCTGTCTTTATACCATTCATAAATATGTGCACATAAAACTGGAGCTATGTATGATCATCTATCACAGCCTGACAGAGAATGTGAGTACATAATTTTACAGCACCCATCACCTATGTGAAGAACATGGTGACCTGTTTCATTGTAAGCAAAACAGTTTAGGCTTATAATTGCTACAAAGAAAGACATAGAACTATAATGACTGATCATATACTTGCATCTAATCTGATGCATCCTAAAACAGCATATATGAGGTGGATAACACGTTTATTGAGAAAAGTGCAAAGTCATGAAGGTCAAAAGTAAATAAATAATACTTCTCTTTCATAGAGTTAGCAGTGTACATAACAGTACCCAAAATGAAATAAGCAACATTCTCTGCTGATATTCCTTTTTTAACAATTTATAGACTGTTATGCTATTCCAGTTCAATGACTAATAATAAATGCATATTATACAATGCCTACTCTAAAACGTGCACGCTGATTGGCCAGCCCAACCAGCATGCCCGTTGTAAATCCCTCAATATACTAACGGAAAAAGGTCCGGTCGCCCGGACTTTTTCCGTTAGTATAAAACACTGTCTCGCTATGTTAAAAGACTTTAACATAGCGACACAGATTTAAAAAAAGCAACGGAGATCTCCGTTGCTTTTTTTAAAGCTGTCTCGCTATGTTAAACTCCTTTAACATAGCGACACAGTAAAGCAACGGAGATCTTGCGATCTCCGTTGCTTTAAAACTGGCTCGCTATATTAAATGAGTTTAACATAGCGAGACAGCTTTAAAATAAGCAACGGAGATCTCCGCTTATTTTAAAGCTGTCTCACCATGTTAAACCCATTTAACATAGCGAGATAGTAAAAGCAACGGAGATCTTGCGTTCTCCGTTGCTTTTGCCACAGCTCTGATGTACTGCGAGGCATGCGCAGTACATCAGAACCGCCGTGGAACACCAGATAGCTGCGGAAGGGCAGCAAAGAGGCATATTAATGCCATTATTTAAGAAAAGTAATTATTTCTTTTCTTAAATAATGTCATTATATAATAACTCCACTTCTGGGTGTGGGTAATGCTGGATTTACCCACGGTTGTCTTTGTTTGGTCCTCGGCCTCGGGACCAAACCACACCAACCGTGGGTAAATCCAGCATTACCCACACCCAGGCGTGGGTTATTGCTATAATAATACATGTGTACCTCCATTATTCTTTTGTATATCCTTCTGCTTAATGTAAAATGATTTTAAATCTTTTTAGCGCATATGTATATTTGTAAATATGAAGGTAAATGCTCAGAAATAGTACTGTGTATACATTTTTAGTGATTTTAAGTAGACAAGCTATGAGTAATATGAAGTAAAGGATCACTTTCACACCTCTCAAATGGTATGATTTAGGGATGGTATCACGATTTCTGCAGAAAGATTTAGTCTGGCTCCTTCTACATTTACTATTTCCCATGAAGTTAGACCTCTTTAAGGTTACTCACACTACTCTATAAGAACTCAGCCTATTATACAGATATACTAGATCAATAGCTATATGCAGTCAGGTCAGCTATTCAAATGCCTTCTGTTCTTAAAAATAAGAAAATGGTCCTCTTTCTGACCATCTCCCAAGACTTTAAATGACTATTGTTATCATATTAAGAAGGCTCAGATGTATGATCACCAATGACTATAGCTACAAGGCTAAAATTACATTATCATAAGGCATACTTTACTTTATTTATTTGTTTGCTAATATGAATGGCAATGTATATCAGGACCATTGGAAGTGAAAGCCTGGGTGAAAAGTTCCACCAAAAAAATACCAATCACATATGTGCAAACAACAAAAGGAAAAACATATTGTGGCTGCAAATGTGATATAGTACATATTAGCTGAAGTATGAAAAAATGCAGATAAAACTATTTAAACAAATTATAAGAAAGTAGTCATAGAAGAGGTGAGTAGCAGTAAATAAGACAATGATGAAATCATCTGAATATGAATGTAATACCTCTGATGAGCAGTTGACAAACAGAACAATGAATGTAGTGGCAATGATCGGAGGATTTAGTAAACATATTTACTTATTTGTAAAAGAGACAGTTATGAAAAATATGTAAAATCATTGTATAAACCATGTTTAAAGGTGCTAGCAGATATCGAGCTAAAGAAAACTGAGAAATGTAAATCAAGAAAGGTAGACAGGAAAAAAAGGACACATTTAAGGAAACAAGACATGTAAGTCAGAGCAAGTTTGGGAATGAAGAGAAGACAGTGGTGGGAGTAAGTAGAAAACTACTACTAATTTATTTCATTTGAGTTATACTAAAATAAGGAAGTTAGAAGCTAGTTCAACAATAGCCACTGATATGAGAGTCATGGTATTCAAACGATCTCAGATAAATAATCCAAGGGAGACTGACATTAAGACCAGATTTAGAGCACAGAAGGACTGACTAAACATTTTGCTCTTCTTTAGCCATAGCTGATACATTTTTTGCATTAATATGATATACCTACAGTTTCATGTATGCATCTACAGTATTATACAGACAACATCATAGAGTAATATGAAACCACATTCTGCATATGCAGTTTCTTCTATGAGATTCTGATTATCGTTTAGAAAGCGTTGGGATCATGTAATATAAATGGAGTGATGGATTTACGATGATGCACTTAAAATTAGCCTGTCTGTTTCCCAAGTGGAGTCCCCACATACTCAATGAAAATGAACATTTTGGTGCACACCTGATTTAATAACAAAACTGCTTAGTATCTCTGGTTATTAGCAGTACTGTTTTTATTACTTTTAATCTCTGCATCTACAATTCTTTATATTATTGATTGGAGAACTTTGTTGCTGAATCTGAAATGATGGTAACATTCATTTGGAATGCACACATAAAAATGATGTGCATTATTCATAATGCATGTGCTGACTTTCAAAGCAATGTAAATACACTTGCTGTGTGACTACATTGAAATGATCCTTTGCTCATCTTTTTTTGTTTTTTGCACAGTGAATGCTTTCTACAAGAAACATGAATTGCATAGAGTAGGATAAGTCAGACTGCATGTCTCATTCTTTACTTTCCGTCACATAGATCTCAAGGTCAAAGAAAAAAAACTTTGCATATGAGGTTCTGTGAATTTATAGAAATAAGCAGACACCCGTTTATCAGACACTCACACTACCAGTGAAAAGATATGTACCAGTTATGACAGATGTTACATTTATTCTAATGTGTACTTTAATGTTTTACCCTTCTTTATTTCACAAAAATGAATTTCAAATCCGAAAGGTGAACCACATTACCTCAGAAATGGAAGCATTGATGTGCTTATATGCATGTGCTGAGAAGCAGCCTCAGTGCATGCAAACATTAAATAAAAAACAAAAAAAATCACTCCCCTATATCCCCTGCTAATTATATATACTAACTCTGAGATTGCACAATCTCTGAGGAAAGGAAATGTTCCCCTACCCAGAGACTGTTGATCTTGGACACCTGTTGACCATCTATATAGTCAACCAAACGTTGATTAAAAAGATGTCAACCATACTCCCTGTCGACCAAACCAACAGAACCTGCTTTAATATATTAATGCATAGATACTGAAACTAATGTAACAACCATTTTTATTCACCAGTTTTGTAATGTCTTGTTATGTTACATCTTTTTATTTTCTGCCATGGCATTCTTATCTTCTGCTGGAAAACAAATCCTTGTGTTATAGTCTGAAAACATTTTCAACTGCCAGTACATTTCCTGTATGTAGCATTTCCCTCTCATCACATGATAGTCATGTATTTTCTTATTAGATTTGTTTTCTCCCCATGTATGCATTGTTTTCTGAGCAATCAAAAAGCTATGTAAATGTAGTGCTATTCCTGTGACATACATACAGTAGAGGCTGCTGATTTATGAGATGGAAATATTCAAGGCACTAAATAAAAAAATGATGTGAATATAACTGAAGATATACAGATAATTTGTTTCAAGGCTGATGGCATGAACATTTCTACATATGGTGTTCTTCTCATGAATTTTAATACATTTCTTCCCTAGACTGAGATCCATGTTTAATTCTCTCTCTCTCTCCAAAGCAGGAAATGTTATTAACCTCATGCTGTTTCATATATTATCTTCATAATAAACCGTCTGCAACAACCCTGAAACCACAAAAGAAATTTGAGAGGTGACTAAAAATCAAAGTGAATAAATCAATTTAAAGTTCTCAGTTCTTCTGGCTAATTCATTTGTTTAGTAAGCTGTATTCTATAAAATATCTGTTTGATTTGTACTAGGAAGAGTGTACCTGAAGGAAAGCTCTAAATGCAAATGTTTGTCCATCATAAGAAGGTAGCTCTGCAGGAGATGTTGTGATGTAGGAAGGCTAAGTATGACAGAGCAGAGCACAGAACATGTCATTTGAATCCTGGATTTATTCGACCAAACATGAGCGCATACCATAATAGGTAGCTTGTTACTGGAAATGATGAGATATTTGATACCAGTTACTGATGCTCTTGCTTGTATCACAGTGAGAAATAATGAAGCACTTGGAGATTAATGCTCCATCATTATGTAGCTAATTCATTACCGAGATGTTAATAAAATGCTATTTTGCATGATGTACTATGTGCAATGAACACTGGTTGAATTATGCAGCATGAACTGTAGGAATGTGGCCAAGACTTACCAGTTTGAAACTGTATGTCAGATCCTATAGAGCATATGGTACTTTGTGCCATCTCAAAAAAACAAAACTGCACAGTCCAGCTTTGTAAATGTGGCTTAGGGCATAAGAGAAAATAGCCTTCTGTGATAAACTGAGCCTTAAAAATATGACTTACATGAGTATGACTAAACATTAAATTCTCAGTAAAGTTCAGAAGTTGTACATGCAGTTGTAGCGTGTGTCCCTGTCTTTGACTTACTCATACTGAAGGAGATTACTGTTTGGCATGCTGCAGGCATCAACAAGAGGATAGTCATTTGATTACACTGTTCGACATCAACAAGAGGATAGGCGTGTGACTACACCTATCAATATCAACAAGAGGATAGGTGCATGACTAATTCTTATCGACATCAACAACAGGATAGGTGTATGACTACATCTATTGACATCAACAAGAGCATATGGGTATGACCACCTATCAACTTCAACAAGAGGATAGTTGTATGACTACATCTATTCAAACCAACAAGAAGATAGTCGTATGATTACACCTGTTGATATCAACAAGAGGATAGATGTATGACTACACTTATCGGCATCAACAAGAGCATGGGTGTATGACCACCTATTGGCATCAACAAGAGGATAGTTGCATGACTACGCCTATCAACATCAAGAAGAGGATAGGAGTATGGCTATACCTATTGACATCAACAAGAGGATAAACATATGACTACAGCTATCGACATCAACAAGAGCATAGGCACCTCTACATGTGGGTCTTCACAAGTCTTATCACAGATATGTAACTACACTTGACTATTATTATGACAGCACCACCTTGATATAGACAAAACAAAAAGAAGATGTAGTATTTATACTGGCATGTACACAGAGGAGGACATTTTTGTTCTCTCACCATCCTCTTGATGCTGATATGTATTGCTCTCATCACATGACAGATCTAGGAAGGTCTCTAACCAGAGATTACTGGTTTTGTGATATGATGCATTTAATTTTCTTCAATTTATTAATGGGGTTTATGTAAAACATTATATACACAGGCAACTGTGTGTGTGCATGTGTGTGTTTGTTAACATTAAGAACATTTAGTCATTTTTACTGAGATACTGAAATCTAAGGTATGCTGGCATCATTAGAGGTGTAGAAATCCTATATGCACGCACCATTTTATAATATATGATGCAGAGGTGAGGGCATGCCCCACCTCCCTCCAGCTAGTTTTATTTCTGAAGGATTATATCATTCATTGAGTAGAAAAGCATGTAGCATACTCTGGTCCTGCATGATAATAACATTTTGCCTCATAGCTCTTTGTGGCCTAGCTGTGACTGATTCAATAGACATCTGGATACAGAAAGCCTATAAGTATATTTTTGGCACATAATCTGTTATCAGTGATAGTCAACAAAACTGTGCTGCATTTATTAATTTGCTTGAGATTGCTTTTCTTGGTGTTGGCATTCTGTTTTATTTAACAAAACTGCTGCATTTATTAATTTGCTTGAGATTGCTTTTCTTGGTGTCTGCATTTTGTTTTAGTTAAGAAAACTGCTGCATTTATTAATTTGCTTGAGATTGCTTTTCTTGGTGTCTGCATTTTGTTTAAGTTAACAAAAGTGCTGCATTTATTAATTTGCTTGAGATTGCTTTTCTTGGTGTCCGCATTTTGTTTTAGTTAAGACTGCTGCATTTATTAATTTGCTTGAGATTGCTTTTCTTGGTGTCTGCATTTTGTTTTAGTTAACAAAACTGCTGCATTTATTAATCTGCTTGAGACTGCTTTTCTTGGTGTCTGCATTTTATTTTAGTTAACAAAACTGCTGCATTTATTAATTTACTTGAAATTGCTTTTCTTGGTGTCTGCATTTTGTTTTAGTTAACAAAACTGCTGCATTTATTAATTTGCTTGAGATTGCTTTTCTTGGTGTCTGCATTTTGTTTTAGTTAACAAAAGTGCTGCAATTATTAATTTGCTTGAGATTGCTTTTCTTGGTATCCGCATTTTGTTTTAGTTAAGACTGCTGCATTTATTAATTTGCTTGAGATTGCTTTTCTTGGTGTCTGCATTTTGTTTTAGTTAACAAAACTGCTGCATTTATTAATTTGCTTGAGATTGCTTTTCTTGGTATCTGCAGTTTTTCCACCCACCTGCCCAAGTATTGGTTTGTTCTTGGCTTTGAAATCTCCTGTCCCTGCTGTAAATTTGATTTTGAACACTCCTCACAGTCCATCTTATTTGCTTACTGTATTGAGTACAGGGTGATCATTTGTGTAGGACTGCCCCCTTGCTTCTTTGATTTTGGACACTCCTCCCAGTCCCATCTCATCAGCTCATTCTATTTTGTACAGAGAGAGCATTTTGGAAGAACAACCACCTTATTTTCTTGGTTTCTTAATCTTGAATTATTTTCTGTTCTTTCCCTATCCACAAAAAAAAATACACTTTATTCATTAATTTATTATGTTCCTCCTCCTTACTGTTAAGTGTTGAAGTGGTTTTATTCTGTTGTATTTATTAATGCTTGTTAGTAGCCATATTAAATTTGTCTGTTATTCTAACCCTCTTAGTTTTGGTTTTCACACTTGGGCTTCAGGCCAGTTATTTTGCATTTGACAAGGTTGTTGTGGTCTACACTGTTGTGGACAAACCCTTATCAAAACCCTCTCTCTTCCCAAGTCCATCCAAGTTTCAGAACACTATGTCTGAGCAATTCCCATCAGTTTCTCCTGGCAGCCTGGTCGACATGGCCATACTGAGACAGTGTAGCAACTGCCTCATGTTCACTGACAACCCTCTTCTCCTAGCATATAATTCTTCTACTTGCGAGAGATGCATCCATATCAGTAAACTGGAATCTATGCTCTCTTGATCCTCAGTCAGTACTCCTGACAAAGAGTATATTGCCAGCACAAACACCACACCACTCACATTACATAGCCAAGCACAACATACACCCACCTATGCAGAGGTCCTCAATAAAAACTTACCTAGACAGCAGAGACCACCAAAATACACTCACAGACATTCCACACACAGCAACAAACACTTCACAGATAGCAGACAACACACCAGTGTCTCACAAAGACAGCCCATAAGGCCTAACAATAAACTCGTACAGCCCATAAAGAACAACATTAAACCAAATATACTAGTCATTGACAACTCCATTGTGAGACACACTGATGTCTCACCTCACCAGGCTCGACAAGAAAAAGTTCACAGGCAGTTGTCTGTCAGGTGCCAGAATCTGCCACATCATGCATGCACTTAAGTCTCTCCACAACAGGTACAAGTATGACTCTGTCATTGTTTGGTGTGAATGACTTGAGATGTACCTCGCTGGACTATATGAAGAGAGACATGACTGAGCTCTCAGAGTGTGTGTGTCAGGCAGATATGACCCTAGCCCTAAGCAGCATCTTACCTTCACCAAGAATGATACCACAATACCAACAAAAAATGTTTGAGTTCAACAATTGGCTTAGTTTTTGTTGTCATTCCAAGGGGATCCAGTATCTGTCTACCTGGGATGACATGGTTGACAGACCTTGATGCTTTGCCAGACATGGCCTCCACTTGTCACCTCTGGGATTCAGGACTTTGGCCAAGGCTCTTGCTCCCCCTATTGTGTCTTTTTTAGGCAATGCCCCACAGACATATCATCCAACATAAAAGATCTGTCAAAAACAAATTGAAGGTCATGCTGCTTAATGCTAGGAGCCTTAACCTGAAAATACACTCACTGGAGGATCTGTTTGCACTGGAAGATGTTGACATCTATGCAGTCATGGAAACTTGGTTCAAGGCTTTTGAGAGCACCCCTGCCTTACCAGGCTATACCAAAATGAGGTTGGGAAGACTAAGGGTGGAGACAAGCACACCTCCATACTGATTTGCCAGCATGATGTACAAGAACTTCTCCAGGTGCAGTTGACAACTGGAAAGACACCCATCCAAGTTATAGTCAGCTATATACTCCCCTCTAAGACTCAGGGCATGCACTCCTCCTACCTGGACCTACTTGAGTCCATCAAGGTACCCCCTGACACCCTTATCCTTGGTGACTTCAGCTAACCCACCATAGACTGAGTGAACTATTCCTGCTCTAATGCACTCACCCAATGATTCCTTGACTTCATCAATTCTAATGTTTTAGACCAGCTTTTCTCATCCCCCACAAGTGGAGATTGCATTATAGACTTGGTTCTCACTGACATGGGTGACTCTTGCACCACCCCCATAGTAAATTCTTCGCTGGTGAGATTCAAAGTGTCTATCCTGTCCACCCCCCACCCCCCCAGCCATAACCAGGCTAAAAAAATTCTCAAAAGCTATCTACAACCTCCTAAGGGAGGATATCAGTAGCTTCACACCGCCGCTTCCTCAGAGGATGCAGATAAATATGCTGAACAGTATGCCAGTGCAGTATACAAGCACCTGGACAACTGCATGGTCTCAGCCATACCAAACAGAACTAAAACCTGCTACTCAAGGAAACACAGACCTGTCTGGTGGATATCCTCTATCAACAGGTTTTACAATAAAAGGAAGAAACTGTTGTCCAAGGGTTAAAAGGCACAAATTCCCAATTGGAAAAACTCCCTCCTTAACCTCAACAAGCAAATTAGGTCACTAGTTAAAACCTCCAAAGCCAATTATAAATCAAAACTAGCCTCTGAAACAAAAGCTAACCACAAAGCCTTTTTCAGTTACTTCAAAAACCTCCATGGCAAAGCCCAAGTTTGTTCCGAATTAGTTCTTAACAGTGCCACTGACATTGATCTTGTTGACTTAGCCAACCTACTGACAGATAGGTTCAGTGCAAACTTCATCCCCTGTTCCCCCCTAAAGGCCCATTTGACAGGCCCAATACTTGCCCCACACCTCACATCTCTGTAGATCAAGTGTTAAAGGTCCTATCCAAGGCAAAGAACACAGCTTCCATGGGACCTGATAGTATCCCAGGCTGTGATCTGCAACATCTCCATCAAGAACTAGCCTCACCATTGAGCACCCTATTCAACCATAGCCTAAGTACAGGCTTCATTCCACCAGAGTGGAGAACCGACTACTGTCATCCCTTTGCACAAAGGTGGTGCCACTACTGACCATGGTAACTATCACCCCATTAGCTTGACAAGTCTGATCTGTAAGGCCATGGAACATATTATTATGGACCTAATACAGAAGGACATAGGCAATCTCCAAGCACTTGACCCCACCCAGTTCGGATTTGTCATGGGCAGATCTTGTCTTTTGAACCTAGCTGACATTTTTGAGACTGTCACCAAGTCATTGGATGAGGGAAAGTCAGTACACACAGTTACTTTGACTTGGCCAAAGCCTTTGACACAATCTCCTACTAGGAAATCATCAGAAAGCTAACAGGACTTGTTGTAAATCCCTGTCTCATCAGGTGGGTGGCCAACTTGCTCACTGATAGGACCCACAAGGTCAAAATAGGGGCCACTACCTCCAATAGCAGACCTGTCACTAGTGGTGTCCCCCAGGGATCTGTCCTGGGACCCCTATTGTTTGGCATCTACTTCTCAGTGGACCAGGCAAAGACAAAAGGGCTGTGGCTGACCAAGTTTGCGGACGATTGTAAGTTGGGTTCTGTCATTGACTCCCCAAATGATTTTAACATACTTCAAGGGGATCTCACAGCGACAAATGACTGGTGACAAAGTCATGGCCTTAAGTTAAATGCATAAAAATGTATTATCATACCATTCAGCAAAAACATGGCCCCTACTGATTACCACATTAGCAGCAACCCCCTAAGCACACAACCTGTAGTGAGAGACCTGGGTACACAAGTTGACAACAATCTCACATTTGACCATCATGAAGTGGCAGTGGTCAGAAAAGCCTTTTACTTGGTTCATCTCATAAGTGCAACACCTCATTTGGTATGTACCTCTCCAAACACCTGCACCAACTGGAAAGGCCACAGAAATACCTCACAAAGAGAATCCATGGCCTGCAATACCTGTCCTATGTGGATAGGCTCAAATCACTATCACTCTACTCTGTATCATACAGATTGCTCAGAGGTGACCTGTGTCTTACCTACAAGGCAATCTCAGACCCTGCTCTACTAGAGATGCTCCATATCCGTAAGTCTAACTCCTAACATAGTACCCAATCAAAAGGCTTAAATCTAATATGTGACATTAACAAAACCTGCTGGAGAGGCAGGGTTTGTCTCCCAGAGCCTGCCCCATCTCTGGAATAGACTCCCCATACACGTCAAGCAAAGTACATTGCTGATCCTCTTCAAGTGCAACCTTGATGAGTGGATGGACAACCACAAATTTGTCCCAGGGGTTCCACCTGTGTACCTAATTGGCAGGAGTGAAAGGTGCTAATTGTGGTTTATTTTCTGGGGATAAACTGTTGGATAGGCTTATAAGGGCTCCAGGGCCATTAACCTAGTAATCTCCTATGATCCTATGACCCTAAAACCTTTGGGCATGTTGCTTCAGTTAATAAGAAGGGAGATGTTGATGGTGGAAGAAGTATTTTTTCCAGCAGACTTAGTAAAGCAGGAACATATTTGGAACATGGTGACACTACCTTATACTGTAAGAACAAAGAAATCATTCCAGAGATATAGGGTCTACTCCACAGGCCCAATATGAGAAAAAAAGAAAAAGCAAATGCATCAAAAACTGCAAAGGATTGTTTGGTAGAGGCAGAATGATGGCATATATAGTGTGTAATGTGGAGAAAAGGCACACCTCGTAGTCAGAGCTTGCATACTGCTAGAACTGATATATATTTATACAGAGCCTGTTACTCTACATTATCCTTTTACCAAAATGTGAAGATGTAAGTACTGCGTATTGGGCCTTTGCAGTGTACTGTGAAAAGTAACAGGATAATTATTTGTCCCTGATGTTTGTTGTAGTCCACAGTTCTTCCGTCATGATATGTAAGGTACATGTGCCATCACAGGTTCATAGATTAGTACTAGGCTAACTGCCCTTGCAGGGCATTTTAAGCCTAGCCAATTACCTCATGTGAGAATCAAACTCTGCATCTTGTGTCTGTACGATGAACACCTTAACCATTATACGAACCCTCAGTTTCAGCAATCAGCACTTTTTTTTAGAGTTATAGCTGTTTCTATACAGTATATTTCTGATGTACAACTTGATATTTGCAAAGAAATACAGTTTCTACCTCTGAATCAATTATGTAGGGGAAGACATCATGAGAATTCATCTGTAGGAAGCATTGCAAATCCCTTTGTGCTGATTCTCTGCAAAAGACTATATGCATTAGAGGTACAGTCTTCTCAAACTGTGTTAATTATTATTTTAGTTAAGCATAAAATGGGATCATTACAAATGTATAGCTCAGTGTTAGCTAGTCCTAAATATTAAGAACTGCAGTTTTTCCTGATCCCATGGGGAAGGAAAAGAAAGGCCTTCCTATTTTGGGGCACTACATCTCTAATGCGAGTAAAAAAAAAAAAAAAAAAAAAAAAAAGCATTGTATTTTGATCTGTATATTTGGTCGACCATAGAATCAATGTAGTATGAATAGTGTGAGCTTTCATTGTTGAGTCTTTTGTTATACTTCTTAACAAATAGTGCATGACTGTGTTTTCTCCTCAGTCTGACATTCTTACATAATTGCATGTAATTGAGTCCCATAGCTTACTGCATTGCTAGTGTAAGTTTTGAGGAAGGTTTACTTGATTTTCTCTCTTTCACTGAATAGGTATAGCCACCATTCCATTATAATTTGTAAGGTTTTAATATCAAAAGTATTTTCTTCAATTATTAACTCCTAGGAAGTGTCTGCAAAGAAAATGTAGATGGTGTAAAACACACACACACACACACACACACACACCTTTGTAAACATTTATGTTATTTCAGTAAACACATATTTCTAATTATTCTTTTTTTTTCAAAACAGGTTTATTGTTTTAACATATAAGAGAAATATCATAACAATTTTATACAAGTAATTAAAAATAGGTATTATTATAATATTCAACAAAACAACTAAAGTATTTACAAAGACATCCACTACAATCAGATCAATTAATTAAACTAAAATACCATGTTATTAAAATTAAAATTTTTTTAACAAATTTTGTAAATTATCCCATACAATATAATAAGATGTTTTTCTATTTGTTCTTGTCCTAATTGTGTTTATTTCCATATGGCACACTATATTCATAACATTTTTAAATTCATTGAACAAAGGAGGTGTATCTGAAATCCAATTTCTAGTTATTATTTTCCTAGCCACTGCTAGAATAGACCATAACAAGGGAAGCTTAACCTTTTTAACACTTTGAGGTACAGGTGTGTTGAATAATATTAGAGATTTAGAAATAATGAAATTATCTGTAAAAAGAACCTGCAAAAATTCATTAATTGACTTCCAGTATTCTTTCAATTTTATACAGTCATAAAACATATGAGCCCAGTCAGCATTAATTTCTACATTACATCTCTTACATAAATTATCTTTATTATTTATTTTATTCATCATCAAAGGTGTATAAAAAGATCTATGTAAAAATTTCCATGTATAAAGTCTCCAGACAATGGAAGACGTAGTTCTATAAGCAGATTCCAATATATATTGTTTATCTTGTTGATTTGGTGGGTCCTCATTAATAGAAGTGAAATAATTCCAGTATGAATCTACACTGTAAAAAGTTTCTTGTCTGATAATTTTATGTATGTATGAAAGTTTACCTTTATCAGAAACTTTATGTTGTAAATTTAATATCAAGTAATCAATCAGTGTTGGAATAGATTCTTTAACTGTTATAGACATTAGATCTATTTTATTAATGAGATGTTGTCTAAAGGTCTGAACCTCTAACCAGCAATTTTCTCTTAGATCAAATTCTTGTTTTAAGAAATCTAGATTTTTAACTTTATTATCAGATATCAACTGATACCAGTACTTTAGATCATTATCTATAGTTAAATGAGTTCCTTCAGAAGTAGATGACAAAAGCATACCCTGAGTATACATTATAGGGAATACAATAAAATTCCATTCCCTATACTTAGGGTGCATGAATATAAAGTTACGATAACTAATAATAATATTTAATGGGTAACAAACCATATGTTTAGGTGTAATAGGTGAAGTACAAAATTCCTATAGTAACCATAACATGGAGTTATTTACAATCATATTTTTATGTGTTAAGGAGATTTTCATGAAGTGCATACTAATTAGCTCCCAATAATCTTTCCATTTTGTGACATATGACTGATCTATTAATAAAGTAATAACTTTTACAATAGAAGAGATAGTATATAAATTTAAGTCTGGAAAAGAAATACCCCTTGAGACCAGCTATTAGTATGTTTCTTTAATGCAATCCTAGGTCTATTAGGTGCCCATAGGAAATTTAACATTAGTGTATTCAGTTTCTTGATAATTATTTTTGTAGGTGGAAGTATTATTGATTGTATTAAGTATAAAATCTTGGGGAATATTATCATTTTAATAATTGTAAGTCTCTCCTCCATAGTAAAAACATATTATTCCAGGTATTAAAAAGATTTTGTATATTAAGAAAACAGGTATTATAATTATTATATATAATAGATTTAATATCTTTAGATAGTATTATA
>NC_056728.1:729557014-729584514 GCF_019279795.1 Protopterus annectens | reverse complement strand
AACATATCATTTGTTTTTTAGTCTCTTCTTCTTCTTCTCTGAAGTCTTCCACGAAGTTTCAGTTGCCAGTCTCTTTAATGAAGGACTAGCCCATTCCATTTCTTCTATTTTATCCAAAATCTTATTTTTTTTGATAAACAGTAAATCAGAGTCTAAGTCATCGAAAATTTTAGGACCATCAGGAGGGAAGATTTTAAGCTTGGCAGGAAACAGAAGGTATGTTTTAAACTGTGCTTTTTTAAGCTCCCTTATTAGTGGCAGAAAAACTTTTCTTTTAGCTATTACCATGGAAGAATAGTCATTGTCAAAACGCATAGTTGTCTCATTAATCTTAACAGGAGCTTTAGCCCAAGCAGATTTAAGAACCATCTCTTTATCAAAAGATGATAAAAATCTAACTATAACTGATCTAGGATAGTTTTTGTTAGAGTTAGTATTAGCTATAGATCTATGTGCTCTTTCGATACCAAAAGAGAATGCTTCTGGTAAGTCTAAAGTTTTAGGGAGCCATGTTGTTAAAAAAGAAGTAATATCGTTACCTTCAATATTTTGTGGCAGTCCAAAAATCCTAATGTTATTGCGCCTAGATCTATTTTCCAGGTCATCCAGCTTTGTTTGTAAATGTGTATTTTGTTTCAGCGGAAACTCAATGTTGATTTCCTCTTCTTGTATTCTATTTTCCATGTCATTCACAGCTTCTTCTATGCCTGTCATCTGGATCTTCTGTTGTTGCAGGTCTATATGTAACAAGTCTATTTGTTTTGTAGTTTTTTCTATGAAGGTGTCTATTTTAGTATCGATTTTATCCATCTTAGCAGTAAGTTGCTGGATTATAATTATCAGAGACTGAAGTTCTTTCTTGATGCTGGAGTCTTGAGAATTTGTCTTACTGGAACTCATTTCAGACTGATAAACTGACAGGAAAATTTCCAAAGTGATTTCTGACAGGAATATTGTTAAGATTTCCTTTCTTTTTTAGATATAGTTCAAGAACTATATAAAACAAACATATTTAGAAAGAAAATTACTTCAAAAATTAATTTTTTAAGTAATTAATTCCTGTCAGTGTAATGAAATTGGTGGAGCTGAAGAAATCTGCTGCTATCCTGTGTTCATCCTTGGCCACGCCATTTCTAATTATTCTGATACTTGACTCAAGCTATTCTATGAAAAAGAAAAAAAAAGAAACCAAGTTATTGTGCATTAATCTTCAAAACATAGGATAGGAACATGGGAACCTAGGACTAATACTAGTCAATAAATTACTGAATCCAAAAGATGCTTATCCATTTGCATCTTTAAGCAGATACACTTAGAAGTTTGTGCCGTGTTTTCAGCTCTTTATAGTACTCACTTTCTAAATCAAGAAGTGCTTTATGTGATAACTCTATGGCAAATATTTGTCTTTCCATCAACAATCATCAATAGTAGCTTTAAGGGTAGCCAAAGCATTACTTTGTTTGACCTGTAGTGGAAACTTATTCCACAGGCTGTAACCTTACTTGTGTGCTAACCCTAAACCTAGCCCTAACCCTAACCCCAACCCTATACATTACCTTAAAAAACACTCTTCCTAACAGCACCTCTACACAAGACACTCTTCATATATATCATTACACAAGAAAAACCCAAGAAGTGTCACCTTACCTAGTCCTTAATCTTATCCTAACCTGCAAACAATTGCACGTATACTCCCACCTGTAATGTCAAAACTTTCAGTATATAGAAAAGTTTTGGTATTACAAAACTAACTTACCTTAATGCCACACACATCCAAAACACTGAAGGAACAGTCAGTGGTCCTACATTTGAAGTTTGATAAAAGCAGTCTGCAGTATACTCTGTCAATGAAATGCACATTCAAAAGATTATATTATATTATATTATATTATGTTATATTATATTATATTATATTATATTATATTATATTATATTATATTATATTATATTATATTATATTATATTATATTTTCTAACACTGGTTATGGAATAATGCCTTCTTTGTATTTAAATGTGTCTTCAGATTATACACTATGTATAGTGCAATGTGGGTATGTTCTCATAACAATTAGCTATATCACAAGGTCTTTGTTGTTTATTATTATTATTATTATTATTATTATTATTATTATTATTATGGTCTAAAAGGAAGTTGCCTGGAGAGTTAAATACAGAAAGTTAATGCCTCACATAGAGTTTCTTTTCAAGGAAGTCCTGGAAGCATGGGATGTAATCTGTGGAGTACAATCTGTGAAAATAATTACTTTGAGAGCTGAAAGCTGGAACATGAGAGATGCCTGCAGTCATGGACCTTCCTTTGCACTAAAAAACATCAGAGCCAGATCATGGTCAAATGAAGATCTAGGCAGTTAATGAACCAAGCCCACCCCCTACACCCACAGCCTTTCCAGTGTCCCATTGCTTGGCTCCATCTCCCCAGTTACCATAAAACATGGTACAAAACTGTGAGTGAAAATACTATTTTTCTCTTGGCTTTTTGAAATTATTACAGAGATGTGAATTTAAAATGTTTAATTTATTTATCCTTTATTTTCCTCTTGGCTTTTTGAAATTATTATAGAGATGTGAATTTAAAACTTTTAATTTATTTATCCTTTATTGACCAGGCTAGTTTCCCTAAATTAGTAGCCTCTTTTTGGAGGAGACCTGAGGTAGTACTCCTTCTACTAGGGGGAATTTGGCCTGGACAATGGGGAACTTCCTCTATTCTTTTTGATAGGTGCCATGGGATGTTTTACATCCACCTGAGCTACCACAAACTCAAACAGCTGGGGTTCCAGTTTAACATTTCCTTCATGGGAGTGCAGCACCCCCCCCCCCCATGCTGCACTATAATGTCAGCAATCAATTTACCTCATCTGAGACTAGAACCTATAACCTTCGGCATCCAATGAAAACATGCTATCTATTGCTCCACTAACACTGTTTTTAAATTTTACAGCACAGACACTCATGGCCATTTACTAAACAAAATAGTTGCACATTGAAAACAGACTTAGCATGGATAACAATAAACTTCTCTTGCCTTGAAACTCACATTCATTGAAAACGCACTGAAATTTACATTCATTGAAAATGCACCTGGCCAGTAATAGATTAAGTGTACCTTGTTTTCATCTGTGTCCAAACCATAGGTTCCCTCCATACATTTTTTAGGATTATGCATAAATGTATGTGCTCTTTGTTTTAAATTTATTTCTTGTTTAATACAGCAACATTTGTTAGAGAGTGCATTTACATTTGTAGTTCTTAACATTTTTTCCAGTAAGCAGTGGAACAGAATGTATGACCCAATAATGACAAAAGTACCCATTTCAAAACATCGCAACCATTGGAAGTTCTGACAGTTGGTGCAGTGGATTAAGGTTCTTGCTTCCTGTAATTAAGGTACAGGGTTTGAGCCTGACTATGTTCCTTAACTGCCCTCTCTAACTTAGGCATTACCTACACACAAAAAGTACTGAAGAAGTAGATGACTAGTCCCATTCCATAATACGGTTTTGTTCAAGCTTAGGAAACATGTTCCTCCATAGATTGTTTGGTTTGAGCCTGGAAAACAAAGAGATTCTTTGGTCAGAGCCATATTGCTCATTTGAACCTGGAAAACAATGCTTTAAGGGTCCTGATCTTTTGTTTGAGCCATAATGCTCATTTGAACCTGGAAAACAATGCTTCCAGGGTCCTGATCTTTTATTTGAGCCATAATGCTCATTTAAACCTGGAAAACAATGCTGCTGGTTTGCTGGCTTCCTGTTCTCAAAATCTGATGCATTTAGCTCTGTATGCTGTTATTGGCCTGCAGATATGACATAACTCTTGAGATATTTAAATCAGCAGTAGAGAACTGAAGACTTTTCTTTTGTTAATCAAACTATTTTTTTTTTTAATTAAATAAATGTTGTGGCTGCACCCCCCCACCACCACCACCCCCACCTCTGCCAAGCCAGCAACAGGTCCCAGGCAGCTGCCTAGGTCACCTAGTATTGGATCCAGCAATGTGTAACAATGTAGAGCTGTCTGGACAAACATTGCTGTAATAGTACTGCTTGGCTTTTTTGAATTTGCCAACCAGCTAGATGAATATTATTTATTTTATTTTATTTATTTTACATTTGTTAACCGGGCTGGTCCAACTGGATACATGTCCATTTTCAGTGGAGGCCCGAGGAGAAAAGCTCCACTATCTAATACATGATAATTAACAGTATATTATCAAAATACATACACATATTCCACCCATGACTGACAGTATGATACAGAATATTAGGAATTGGCATTGAGAAAAAGTACACAGTGAAAGGATGTACAAGCATAGACAATACTTGGGTCATTAGAATGAGATAGAAAGAGGAAGGTAAAAGGGATAGTACTGTAAATAGAGTAAGAGACTGGATAGGGTAAATATTGCAAAAAGTAGGATATTAAAAGTAGGCCAAAGTAAAGTAGATTAGGGAAAAGTTACAAGATAAAGAGGGTTTGTATTAGTAATATAGGTAATACTAAAAGCATAAAGCTGGAAGAAAGAAAGATATATGTGTAGGAGATGGCAGCCAGGGTGATCAGCTTGGGTAGTCACAGGAACAAAGCCAGTGGTTGCTTAGGTGGTGTTTTAGATTAGTTTTAAATATAGAGACAGAGGTTTGGGATGTCAGGTTTGGAGGAAGTAGGTTCCATTTTTTACCAATTGAGTTGGAGAACATAGATTCTCCTGCAGAATTCCTTGATTGAGAGGTTTGAATTAGAATTTTGTTAGAAGAGCGAAGGTTTTTTAGGTTGTTATAGGGCTTTATAAGGCTGGAGAGCATAGGAGTGTTGCCAGGGTGGTGAAGGGCTTTCTGGGCTATAGAGAGCTGATAGTATAGAATAAGGTGAGGTAGCTCTAGCCATCCAAGGTGGCGGAGGTTTTTGCAGTGGTGTGTTTTATATGGGGAGGATGTGGCAAATCTGGCAATGTTATTATAGGCTGATGCAAGTTTATTGATGTTATATTTGGATAGGTTTGTATATATAGGAGAAGCATAAAGTAGTGTAGAGATGAGATGCGTTCTGGCTATGGTAGTTCTTGCTTCAGAAGTGAGGAAGGATTTTATTCTATACAGTGAACCTAGTTTTCTATTAGTTGTTTTATGGTTGAGTTGATATCGAGTCAAATTTAAGTTGGTTGTCAATAGTTATGCCTAGGAGTTTGGTCGTTTGTCTGGGGAGATAAGGGTACCATTGTTTGATGTAAGAGAGAAGTTAATAGGGGATTGGTGTGTAGGTTTGAAGAGAAGCAATTTAGTTTTTTTAGGGTTTAGAAGTAAACAGTGATTAGAGAACCATTGCTCTATGGTAGAAAAAGTTTTTTGGGTAAGGAGGTGTAAGTCATCCTGGTTGGAGGCAGAACAAATGATGGTAGTATCGTCAGCGTATTGAATACAAGTAGATAGGGGGGTGACAAGGTGTAGGTCATTGATAAAGATGGAAAATAGGAGGGTCCTAGGATGGAGCCCTGGGGAACCCCTAGGGAGGATGGCAGGAGTTCTGAAAGATTATTGTTCCATAGCACTGCTTGTTTCCTATTGTGAAGGTAGGAAGTAAACCAGTTAAGTGCAATACTATCGAGAGAAATGGATTTAAGGCGGTGCAGTAGTAGTTGATGGTTCACCATGTCGAAAGCCTTAGATAGGTCTACAAAGAAGGCTGATGATGGAAGATTATTGTTTGGTTGTGATTAATGGATTCAATAAAGGATAGTAGGGCTGTGGTGGTACTATGGTAGGGACGAAATCCATGTTGACAGTTAGCTAGCAGATTATTTTGAAGGAGGTGATTGAGTAATTGTTTATGTATACATTTCTCCATTATTTTGCAATGGGAGAAAGAAGCAATAGGACGGTAGTTTGAGTATTCCAAGGAATCCCCACCTTTGAAGAGTGGGATGATGTGGGAGATTTTCCAGAGTGAAGGTATGGTACTTTCTTTTATGGTTCTGTTAATTAGTAAAGAGATTGGATATGCAACTGCTTTAGCTCCTAGCTGGAGATATTCTGCTGGGATTTTGTCGGCTGAGGGAGTGGAAGGTTTAAGTTTTTGAAGCAGGTATAGTATATATGATGTGGGTATAGGTTTGAGATGAAATGGTGGTGGGGTACAGTTAGAGGTGTCTAGTAAAGAAGGGTCAGGGTTTTGCTGGTTGGCTAGATTGAGTATAGTTGAGGTGAAGAAGTTATTAAAGGCATTAGCAGTGTTTAAGGGCGAGTCAGGGTGGGAGCCTATTGGGCTAGGAGTTTCTATTTTGCCAGGGGATAGTAGTGAGTTTATTGTATTCCAGAATTTCTTTGGTTGGTGTTGGGAGGAATTTTGTAGCTTGATGTAAAATCCTTTTTATCTTGTAGGATGGCTAGTTTAGTCAGGTTTCTTTTTGTTTATAGTTATGGTGGTCAAGTGAGTTTCTTGTTGTTCGCCATTTAGTCCAGGCTTTGTTTCTACTAATCATAAGTTGTTTAGTGTTTGTTGAAAGCCATTTTGCAGTTCTAGATTTCATGCGTATAGAGCGCATGGGGGCATGATGATCAAGAATGGAAAGGAAGGTATGGTTAAAGTGGTTAACAGCGTCTTCTAATGGCAGGGTTTGCAAAGGAGACCAGTTGACTAGATTAAGTTCATTTTGAAACCGATGGGGATCGAAGACTTTTTTGTTACGACAAAAACGGATGAGAGGTGGTTTGGTTAGATTAGTTTTGTGTCTAATTATGTATGTTAGTGAGTGGTCACTAAGGTCATCTGGTAGCGTTCCTGTAGTGTATATTTGGTGGGGATTGTTTATTAGGATCCAGTCTAGTATGGTTTCTTTATTGTTGGTTTTATTTGTTCTAGTTGTAGATTTTATGGTTTGATGGAAACCATATAGGTTGATGTGGGTAGATGGATACGCTTGTTTACATGTGTTCCAATCAATGTTAAAGTCACCTAATAGTATAGTTTCTTGAGGGAGAGTTGTTGAGAAGTAGTTCAGAAGGCTTTCTAATACTGGAGGATTGTTGCCTGGGGGAAGGTAAGCACAGATAATATTTATTGTTTTATGTGGATTAAGGGATAGTTTGGCTATTATAATGTCTATGTTAGTGTAATTTGGAGGTATAGTTTGTTTTACATACTTCTAGTCCAGTTTTGTATATAATGGCTACTCCGCCTCCTTTTTTCCTAGTGCGGTCTTGTCTAAGGATGTTATAGCCTGGAGGAATAATTTCATTGTCTTTTATAGTGGATTTAAGCCAGGTTTCAGAAAGGCAGAGGATGTCATATTTATGGACTTCTAGTAGGGCGTGGAGGTTTGGGATTTTGTTACAAATGCTGCGGATATTGAGATGAGCTATAGAGAGTGATTTTGAATTAGGGTTCTGTAGAAGTCTTAGATTTTGTCTGTTGGGAATTAATGGGAGTAGTGAGGGTTGCAGGGCCTGGATTAGGGTGTATGTCACCATCTGTTAATGAAGAACTTAGTTTGGGTGAAAGATCATAGAAATTGATGTGCTTAGAGAGTAAGAGAATTAGATATTTAATATGAGAGAGACGGTGGTATTTTGGTTCCAGATAGGAGTTGTAGTATGTGGCACAGAGATATATAGTGTGTGTATTTGGGTGGATAGTTTGTGTGTGTTTGCTTGGAATGGTAAGTGTAGAGAAAAGAGGATGTTCATAGTAGGTTAAGATATAGGTGGTAGAGAGAGTAGTTAATATGGATAGTAGAAGGAATGGGTGGTGTATATGGGGCATGTTCAGTTAATGAATAGACTATGTTACTTTGAAGTATATTGTCAGAGGGGGTAGTGTGTGGAGGTAGGTGGAGATAGTAGTAATAGTGGGTGGGGACAGGAAGAGTCTGTGATTGGACTAGAATATGTTGGGTGTGGTTTAGTGGGGATAAATGTAGAGGTCCCAGGGGCGGGTGGGATTTGGGGGCAGGGAGGGGAGCGGAGTGAGCCAGAGGACGGAGCGGGATGAGCTAAGGAGTAGAAGAGTGCTGAGAAAACAATCAGCCAAGTGGTAGAAACAGGTATGTAAGACAGAGATAGTGTGAGAAGTGTGTAACAAAACAGGTGTTCAAAGGACAGTGTTTATAAGGAGGTAGGTAGGCTGGTGGAGAGAGGAGTAAGTTTAGTGGAAGGGAGCTGAGTAGTAAGTAATATAGTAGTAAGGGAGCTATGTAGCAAGTAATAGGTCAAAAGCAGGTTTGTGGGGGGAGTTATTGTGAGAAGGACAGAGTATGGGAGTGAGGAGAGCAAGGGCTTAATGGAGTGAGAGGGACTGATAGTGATAGAGATAAGTGTTCAAGATCACTAAAGGAAGGAGGGTATAGTTCATAAGATAGGGACTGGTGATGGCTGCTGGTAGTCTAGGACGGGTTGGAAGGCTAGGTGCGCAGTAGCAAATTATTGGATAATAATAAGGTTTTACATACATAGGCAGTATTTACTTTATTTAGGCCGATGGACACCCTTAATGTCTGGTTGCAGCTAGTGGGCAGAGATCTGGATACAGTTCAACTCCGCCAGTAGGGCCAGGAGTCCTATATTAATAGTTGCTTGGTCCCGATAGGAGGGAAGCAGAAGTCTGGAGATAGAAGAAAGGAAAATAGAGTTACTAGAACCATTAAATAAGATATAAATTAAAAAGGAAAGATAAACATTCATTAATCGTAAAGAGAACTAAAGAAAGTTAAGCATTCATTAAGCATAAACAGAGGTAATTATACAGTTTCAAACAATATATAACACTCAGTACACAGCGTTTATGCAGTTAGCAGTGAGTTCAGATACATTAGCATTGTAACAGATGCCTACACAGATTCAACAGTGTTTGAGACTCTTAATGTGCTGAGCAGTACTAGTACAGCGTAACAGATATCAGTGGAGTTTAAACATTAATTCAAATTGCCTTCCCAGGTTCACGGCAGTGTGAATCGCACTACAAGTACTGAGTCAAAGCCAGTAGCTGAGTGTTCAGGAAGTCAGCGTACACTACTCAAAGTATTAGCTACAAATACAGAGTATTTAAAGAACAATTATGTAGGGACTAAGTCCAGTCAAACGCTGTGGTATACGATCTATAAACTAGCAAAAACAGTACTATATAGCTTACCAGGCCATTCATCAAGTAAAATATCCTAGGGCAGAGAGTAAACATTTGCCCAGAAGTGCATCAAAGTTAACGCTGTTAGCAGCGATGTTATGAATAAGCACACATTTAGCACTATAGGAGTTGCCTGAGCAGATTACACAGTAATTGAGACTCAGAAATCAATTTGCCCAGAAGTGCGCATAAAAGTTAACGCTGTTAGCAGCGATGTTATGAATAAGCACACATTTAGCACTATAGGAGTTGCCTGAGCAGATAAGACAGTATTTAAGACTCAGAAATGCGGTGGGCGAACGCTATGTACCACATGACCAGATCTGAGTGTATACAAACGGGTATTCTATTGCCTACAACTTGATACATCAGTAGAAAACCCTCTAATTACACTGAGCGAACGCGGCTTGCATCGCTTACAGTCTATGGCGTAGTCTAGTCGCAGTAACAGTTGCCTAGATAGCTATATATTGTAAAACAATTCAGGGACTATGTTATAAGCAAACGCTTCATGTAGAGATGCAACAGTTATAGAAATAACAATAATTTAACAACCAAACCAAAAATGCAGGGTAAACATGGCTAGAGCAGGGTATAGGCAATTAGCGCAAAAGCGCTCCTCACAGTAGTTAATGAAAATAATTGCACTTTACCAGATACCATAAATAAAAGCTGTCGCTAAAAATGGTTAAACTTTACAGATATCATAAATGGAAGCAGCCGCTAAACAGTAACAGTAAAAATGGTTAAACTTTACCAGATATCATAAATGCAAGCAGCTGCTAAACAGTAACAAAGTAAGTGGAATATCAGGAAAAGAAACAACACTAAATGTGTGCGTACGGCTCACCCTAGATGATCAGCCCGTTCAGATGGAGGCGATGCAGCAGCCAGCCCAGTAGGGAGAATCACAGATGCCGGCTAAGGCTCGGGGGCGTCATTTATAAGGTAGGATGGTAGTGATGGGAAAGATAAGAGGGAGGGGCTAAAGGTTCAGGTGAAAGGCGGGAAAGATAATGCAGGACGAAGAGTATCAAGATGGGGGAGGGGGAAGGGCAGAACAAGCAGGCGGAAGAGTTGGATAAGATCTAGAGTGGGAGTTAGAGGAGAGATATACAAGAGAGAATAGATGGGGGTTAGGGTAAGAGCCGAAGGAGTAGAAGAGTGCTGAGAAAAACAATCAGCCAAGTGGTAGAAACAGGTATGTAAGACAGAGATAATTTGTAGATAGCTGAATAAACCTATGTTTTTGCATATGTCCTAACTCCAGTGTCTTTTCAGAGCCTATACTAGTACTGAGTGCAAGAACAGATGGCCAAAGACTTCAACATTTTTAGTTCTTCACAGGACCTCTGCTGTCTGCACAAACCGTGTTTGGATTACAATTCCCCTATAATACTGTGACTGCTGTGATCCTTTCATAGTTGACTGGTATCTGCAACCATGGAGAAATTACTGGGGAAAATGATGGAATTGCAGGTGAGGTCTGGCTGAACATACCCGAATGTATAACAACAGCTGACAATGTCACTAAATAATCTTCCATTCATCCTCCCTGGCTAGTGTCTTTAGAAGTGGCAGTCTTGGAGTTGGCAGTTACTGGGGTCAACCTAATCAGCTCTGTTATAAGAAACAGGTTACAAGAAGTGATTGTGCTGATATAGAATGTAAAGGCACCTTTCCATGGTGAAGGTGTAAAGCTTGTTCATATATTTACTCTAGCTATTGCTTTAAACATCCCACTTTAGGTTACTCGTTTGAATGTGTTTTTTATGCAGACTGCAATACAAAGGATTTGATTTATTATGCCTTCTGTGAAAACTGCTATGCTTTTTACAGGGGAAAACCAATAGGTGCATTAAAGAGAGGATTCTTGAACACTTGACTGATATCAGGAATTGTAAAGTCAGCAATTCTTTAACTTTACATGTTAAAGAAAGGGGTATTGATCATAAATTCAAAATTTTTGCTTTGGAACTTATTCATACTAATATTAGGGGAGGAGATACCAAAAATAAGACAGAGGCGAAGGAACAGTTATGGATTTTAGAATTATGTTCACATAAAGCACCAGGTTTAAAATGGTGTTGTTTCCCTTAAACCAGCCCTTAAAACACACCCACTTCCTCACTAGGCTGTCTTGTTCAGTGATAATTTTTTTTTGTTTTGGTTTTGTATGGCAAGAGCAGTATTGATTCACATTTTTTTAATATTTTTATATTTAGTTTTGTATTTTTCAGTGATGTTTCTCAGTGGGCGGCTTAGTTGTTAGGATATGTTTGCATATGATGACTGTTACATTTTCTTATAAACCGTTGTTTAGGATTTACTGTGAGCTTTAAGCCAACTACCTAGGATGTGTACTGTTCCTCCTTGTAGTTACATTATTATGTTTCTTATTTTGGTTATTTTAGTGAGGGGCTCCTTAGACTTTTATATATGAAGCCTTTATGTGTCTTTTGTATATTTATAGATGGCTCTTTAGTTTTGTGGTAGCACAAGGCTAATTTTGCAATGTGGAGCTAAATTATTTTTTATTTGTTTTTAATTGTTATGACTCTCAATACTGATTGCAACTGTTTTTAGATGTGGATGTATTCTCTAGTGGGTGCTCCAGTTTACCTGCCCTCTGAGTTGAACGGATGTTCTGATAGGGCAATTGTTCGTTAATGATCTAGATTTTGTAGGATATAGTGCGAGCACTGGAATATTTATTTAGGATGGGTATTAGTTTATGTACCTGCATTTATATGTTTATCACAAGGGTTTTTATAAAGATTGAAGTTTTATGTCACGAACACTACAGAATTTCAGTATGTAAACAAACGGTTCTCCTTAGCCCACGCTGCATTTGAATACACAGAGCTTTGTTGAATTTTGTTTCTGATTTTGATCTATTTATCTATTTGTACATATCAACATAATGTTTAATATTAATAGAAGGTTTTTTATTGGCTGAATTTTTAAGCTATGTGATTTTATCATGCATTTTTCATTATTTAAAATGTGCAGGGCTTTTGTTAGTATGATTTAAACTTAATTGCTTCCAAATATGACATTTTGTTTTTATGTTTACTTATTTGTTCATGTAGATGTAAATAGCTATGTGTTTGTGGATTTAGGTCTGAAGAAACTGTCTTTGTATTGTGAAAGTGGTCACCTTTTGTGTGCACCGTATTACCTAAATAGTGGTTAATTTGCTTTACTTCGATAGTTCCAAGAGTTTCCCCAGCCGTGTTAGTTACTATCTCTTTGTGTATGCTTAATTGTTGTCATGTTTTAGCAACTTTTGCTCAGTGGACTGCCACTTTTACTCATCCTGAAAGTCCCT
This sequence comes from Protopterus annectens, assembly GCF_019279795.1. Taxonomy (NCBI): domain Eukaryota; kingdom Metazoa; phylum Chordata; order Ceratodontiformes; family Protopteridae; genus Protopterus; species Protopterus annectens. Next base: position 729,572,048 of record NC_056728.1, on the reverse strand, counting down.
GGTTTGCATAACCACATAGCGCAGTTCCTTATCAATTACTGATATGAAAATGCGAAGCACCAGACTATGAATAGCGGCTATAATCATCAGCATGCATCATTATTTTTAAGCACTAAGTTAGTCTGGAACAGTATGTTCCATTTCTTTGATTCTAAATTACACCAACATATATGGTATCCAAGAAGATTTGATTTTTTAGATGCTAAATCATAAAAATTAAGAATAGTTAATTAAATATAAGACAGCAATTATGTAAACAGTTAAATAGTACATTGTTGTTTCATCTTGCCTTTTAAAGTATTTTTGCATCTTTATATAAAAAACTGTTATTTATTTTTAGATATTAGTAGGGCAATTCATTCAGGTAAACAAAGCTTGCAGATAAATACTTTTCCCTTCTGCCTATGCCAATATTAATTTTGTAAAACAAGGTTCATTTGAAATATACATCCCCATACTGTATAATAACATTCTGGCTATGCATTATTTCTTCAGTAATAGAAACAAATAAATTTAATTGTACTAGAATTTCTCCAACCATTCCACTTTAAACAAATCAAAACTAAAGACATTAAAAAGGCAATTAACAACTTCCATTCTCAATGAACTTTCAAAGTCAAATTAAATTCCCTCAACTCATCTGAGGCCTCCTTCTCAAAGGTGTTCCCCAAGGTTCATTTCTCTCTACCATGCTATTTTCAGTCTGTATCAATAAACTGCCTGACTCCAACATTTTATCAAACTGCTGCTGACAAACATGCTTTTTTACTTTATTTCTCTTCATACAGCAGCTGCACATCTGCTTTATTCTGCCACAGAGAGAGAAAGTCTTCTAGAAAATAATCCAGCAGTTTTTATAACTTGAAAGGTTATCCCTCCTGCGTGAATAAAAAAAGAGCAACTTCACAGAGACAAGATAAGCTAGAGAATGTTCATATTAGAGAGAATACATTATTTTAAGTAGACATTTTATTTGTTTCTTCACAGTGTGCATGAAGAAATAACAATAAACTGAAAGTCCATTTACATATATGGACCATGCTGAATTTCCATGAAGTAAATAATTTCTGAAAACAATTTTTACACAAGTTTCTAATATTCATTATTTATACTTAATTTCCTCACTTGCTTAGAGAAAAACAGCTCTTATACTCACTTTCCTCACTTGTCTAGAGGAAAGTAGTTTTTTAGTCAGGCATGTCCAAGGGTCAGCTCCCAGTGTTCTCTCCTGTCTATCTAATGAATATGGGCATCTTGGGGCAATGTAGCAATTGCCTCATGTACACAGACAATCCTCTCCTCCTACCACCCAACACCACAACCTGTGAGAGATGCACTTATCTAGCCAAACTGGAGGTAAAGCTCTCTCCAACCAAGACTGAACTTAACAGTTAAGAGGAGAAGGTAAACACTTGCACCACACCGCACTCATCACATAGTCCCACTAAATCTACACTACCAAAATCCACACATAGAAACACAAAAACATTCGCAGAGGCTCTCAATAATAATCTGCTCAAGCAACAGAGACCTTCAAAGCAGAAATGCAAGCAACCTCCACTCCCCAACACAACCCAAATAATACATAGCCCACAGACTCAGTGTGCCACTCAACCACAGCCCATAAGTCAAAACAACATACCCAACACACTAGTCATAGGTGACTCTATAGTCAGGCACACTGATGTCCCACTCACCAAGCTAAACAAGGAGAAGGTTACTGTCAGCTGCCTGTCGAGTGCCAGGATCCGCCACATAACCCATGCACTCAGGTCACTTCACAACAAGTACAAATATGACTCTGTCATTGTCCATGTTGGTGAGAATGACCTGAGATGTACCTCCCTGGACTACATGAAAAGAGACATGGAAGAGCTCTCTGATCTTGTATCCCAGGCAGGTATGACCCTAGCCCTGAATAGCATCCTGCCATCGCCCAGAATGATATCGTAGTACAAGGACAAAATGATTGACTTCAACAATTGACTAAGCTTCTGGTGTCATTCTAAGGGGATCCAGTATCTGTCTGCCTGGGACGACATGGTCGACAGACCACGATGCTTTGCCAGAGATGGCCTACACCTGTTGCCCCTGGGATACCAGATACTGGCTAAGGGTCTTGCCACCCCTATAGTTCCTTTTTTAGGCAAGGTTCAAATGACAAATTCACCACCGTAACAGGAACAGGCAAGCAAAAACTGAGGGTAATGCTACTCAATGCTAGAAGTCTAAATCTCAAAATGCACTCACTCGAGGCACTCCTTAAAATATTGAACATTGATATCTGTGCAGTGACTGAGACCTGGTTCAAGGCTCTAAAGAGCACCCCTGCATTACCAGGCTATAACTCATATCACACTTTTTGGCCATCTAACCTGGACCAGAACACCAAAGATGGAGGTGTGTCCATATTCATTAAGGATATCCACACCTCCAGGCTAGTTGCGCAGCATAATGCATCCGAGGTTATCCAAGTGCAACTAACTCTGGGCAAAACTGCAATCCAAATTGTAGCTTGCTACAGATCCCCCACCATGCCTCAGGATTCCCACTCCTCTTTTCTTGATATACTGGAAAATATTAGGGTTCAACCAAACACCCTAATAATGGGCGATTTCAACTAACCCACCACTAAATGGGAAAACTACTCATGTACCAACTCCTTCACTCAACACTTTCTGGAATTCATAAATTCCAATGCCCTGGATCAACTTATTCACACCCCCACCAGGGGCAACAATATCCTAGACCTAGTCATTACCAACATGAGTGACTGGTGTTCCACACCTGAAGTCATCTCCTCATTGGTCAGATCAGACCATAAGCTTATCACCATAGATATCCACATCCCGCCCCCACCCACCATTAAGGAAACCATGGTAAAAAATTTCTCCAAAGCCAACTTCATGATTCTTCAGACAGAAGTGGCGAACTTCACGACACCCATGCAGATGGGCAATACAATTTGACTGCTGAATCCCACACAAATGCATTCTATAAGCAGTTACACGAGTGCATGGATCGTGCTATTCCCACACAGAACTAAGATGCTATCCTCCAAAAAACGGAAGCCAATCTGGTGGTCCCCTGCCATAAACAAACTCTACAAAAGAAGGAAGAAACTGTTGCAAAAGAGAGTAAAATCCCATGAGTGGAGGAGCTCCCTGGTCAGCCTCAGTATGAAGCTGAGATCCCTTATAAGATCCTCCAAAGCTAGCTACAAAAGCAAAATCACCACTGATTCTAAGGGCAACCACAAAGCATTCTATAGCTATGTCAAGAATCTCAATGGCAACACCCAGATCTGCTCTTAGTTACAGCACAACGGCATGAAAATTACAGAACCAACTGATATTGCCAACAACCTGGCAGATAGGTTCAGTGCTAACTTTACCCCCCCCCCCCACCCCCTAAAGGGTACATATTTATACAGGAAGAATGCAGAGTCCCTGTAATCACATCTATGCAGGTAAAAGCTGCACTCTCTAAAACCAAAAACAAAGCATCCATGGGACTGGACAACATCCCAGGCTGTGTTTTACACGAACTCCAGAATGAACTGGCTCCCCACCTAAGCACCATGTTTAATCATAGTCTCATGTCAGGCTTTGTGCCTACTGAATGGTGCACAGCAGCAGTTATCCCACTCAACAAAGGGGAAGCCACCACTGATCTTGGGAACTATCACCCTATTAGCCTGATGAGCCTGGTCTGCAAGGCCATGAAACGTATCATCATGGAACTCATAAACAAAGACATTGGTAACCTCCAAACTCTGGACCCCATCCAGTTCAGGTTTGTGAAAGGCAGATCATGCCTTCTGAAACCGATCGACTTATTTGAGGCAGTCATCAAAGCCGTAGATGAGGGTAATGTGGTTCACACAGCCTATCTTGGCCTTGCCAATGCTTTCAACACCATCCTCCATTCTGGAATTATAGCTAAACTCACTAAAATAGGTATAAATCCATACTTCACAAGATGGGTTGCTAACTGGCTCACTGACAGAACCCACACTATAAAAGTTGCAGACTCCAAATCTGACTTCAAACCAGTGACAAGTGGAGTACCACAGGGTTCAGTCCTGGGACCTCTCCTGTTTGGTATCTACTTCTCTGAAGTACAGGCTAACACAGAAGACCTCTGGCTAACAAAGTTCGCAGATGACTGCAAACTAGGAGCCATAGTCGAGTCCCCAAATGATGTGGATATCCTACAGAAGGGCCTCACTGAGAGAGATGCCTGGTGTCAGAGGTAGGGCCTCAAACTCAATGCCAAAAGTGCAGTGTCATTCCCTTTGGTAAAAACTCTGTTCCCATGAACTAGCACATAAACAGCAGTCTACTTAATGCCAAATGTGTGATAAGAGACCTTAGGACCCAGGTGGACAGTAGTCTCTCCTTTGATAATCACATCACCACAGTAATCAGGAAATCCTTCTATGTGGTACACCTCATCACAAAAGGGTTCTCATCCAGGAAAAAAGAAGTCATTGTTCCTCTCTACTCAGCACTCATTAGACCCATTATAGAGTACAACGCCCCTTTTGGAATGTACCTCACAAGACATCTGCAGCAGCTGGAAAGGCCACAATAGTACCTCACAAAGAGGATTACTGGCCTCAAACAGATGCCCTACACTGACCGTCTCAAAAAACTCCAGCTTTACTCTGTAGCATATTGCCTACTCTGAGGAGATCTCTGCCTAACATATAAAGCTATGTTAAACCCAGAGCTGTTGGACATGCTACACCTAAAGAAATCACAATCCCTCTGAGCTACACGCTCTACGAACCTAAACCTTGTCACTACAATAAACAGGGCATGCTTGAGGGATAGATTCCTGTCCCCGAGACTTCCTATACTCTGGAACAAGCTACCCATCTATGTCAAGCAAAGTTCTTCATTAGCACTCTTCAAGAAAAATCTTGATGAGTGGATGGGAAATAGGAAATACACCCTGGGGATCACATCTGTGGCTCTGCACAACAGGGGCACAGGAAAGTAACTTTCTTGGGTGGCGTAAGCCAGGGAACCTTGTTGGCTAGGCTTACATAGGCTCTTGGGCCGATAGCCTAGTACCTACCTATAAACCTATGAACCTATGTGGAGCAGAAATAGTCTTGCAACTGCTCATTTGGGCTTACTAACCTTTTCTGCTTTTTTTGTCTATAAGGCTTTTAATCTTATTAAGTATGCTTAAATTCAACAATTATTTTTTATTCAAATTTGAACCAGTACTTAAACCACAAGACTATATGCTCAGTTTTCTAAAGGGAACATTAATTTTGGACCTTCGTTTAGGTAGTTTATATAGCAAGTAGGAATGATTCACATGTTTCCGGCTTGTTTGCAGTTTTTTGATTACGCTGTCAGTAGGTAAGCTATTGTAACTTTTTAATTTACCAACATCTGTTCCCTTCTAAGATAAATAAAAAAAAGAGTTTCTAACTTGCATAAAGTTGCCAAACAATATAAACCTTATTCCCCTTTCAACAGTATAATAAGACCAGCAGTTTAGATAATTTGTTTGCCTTTCTGAGAACCTGCAGCAAAAAGATCTTTGAGTTTTTAATCACAAAATCATTTAGATGACATATGCTGAATCACAATTGTTGATGATGACATATAAGTTACAATTTCATAAATTCACAGTGAAGGGAGATATTTCAGATATATGACTTGAGATTATTACATTATCTAATAAAATTACTGCTGATCATGTTATGCATTTGAAAAATGGTTTCTTTTAGTTTTAAGAATGTTCAGCATTTTCTTCTCTTCTGGTGATGTTTTTCAACTTTACTCTTAAGATGAACACTACCTGAGCACCAAATTTAGTTTTGTATTTCAGATATTTTTAACATTTTCTGCAAGCTTCATACTTCTGGGATAATTACTAACACTAATCTGACTCAGCAAACTTTATATACACACATATATATATATATATATATATATATATATATATATATATATATATATATATATATATATACCTAACATATAATGCAAGAATATTCACTTCATTAATATTTTGAAAATGGGGATTCAGTTTTATTAGCTGTATTACAACCCCCCCCCCCCCATAAAAAAACAAGAACAACACATATCTGTTACAACAGCTCAAGACATGAGTTCTATATAGATTTATCATATTATCACAGATAATGAGAACTGCTGACACTTAAGGTCAGTTGGTACACAAGTTCACAACAACTGTTTAAGTTTATTTGCTGTTGTACTCATTCATTTTTAACCTACTTAATTGTGACAGCTGTACATCTTTTTGTAAGCAAGCTCAGAATAAGACATTTGTCATATTCACTAAGATCCAACATCCTTAGAGCAATGACTATGTAAAAAATTTACTTTCAATATCATAGTAGGGAAAATAGCTTTCTCCAGAACTGCTCTAGCATCCTAGAGCAGATTCCTCTGAAAGTGCTGCTGGTAATTTTCTTCAGCGGTTATAAACTCTATCATTGTCTTTACTGTGTGCATTTTCAATTCAATAGACAGCTATAATAATTAGAAATCTACCTGCATTAGAAATCTTTCTACATCAAATGCTTACTGCCTTAAACTATACTTTATGATTGCTTTCTATTTATTTCAACAAGCACCTTTGTTGTTTTATTGTATGCAATCATACACTTAAAAAAGTTATCAGGAGGCACAAAGCTATCTACCTCCAAAAACATCAAAACAAGGTTTATAGCCACCATAAAAATGTTGGGCCCAAACTTAATCAAATTCAAGTATACCAGAATTTCTCCAACCATTCCACTTTAAACAAGTCAAAAATAAAGATATTCTGCAGGATTCACGAAGCCTCCGTGTAAGAGTTAGCAAGTCTTACACGGAGGCTGCAGTTAAATGGGGTGATGTCAGCATGCCATGCATATTCATGAGGGCATGCTGAATCACACCCTAGGCTAACACGGTCCGTGTAGCAATGTAGGGGGCGTGTCCGCATGGCGAGTCCTGCAAAGGGACACGCCCCCAGAAGAATCACAGTCCCGAAAGGAAACTCCCATGAGCGAATCCACGGAAATGTCAAGAAACACAACAGCACACATGCCCCCACAGACTATAAACCCAACTGAAATGTAAAACATAAAAATGAACAGTTTAATTTTTTTTTTTATATTTTCAAAAATGTTTGCCCGTAATTGCCCACGTTTGCTCGGGTGTGCCCTTCGCTCAGCCACAGTTAGCAGTCATTGAAAAAGCATATAAGATCTAAATATGCAAAATAAGCCAAGTAGCAATAGTGTAGCGGTAGAGACGTTGGCCAAAGAGGAGGTAGTTACGGTTCGAGCCCCAACAACATCATTTTTTATCTTTAGTGAAATAAGCACAAAACAATCCCCTGACATATATGTATATACATATAACTATAATTTAAGTAAAATGTAATGAAATGGGCCATGTTTTTATGAAGAAATCTGGCACAATAAAAAAAAAAAAATTTTATAAGTGCCCATAGCTGAGCAGCGCTCTAACAAGCTGAGTATGTTTGCCCGTAGGTGACCAGTGGTTTAACAGGTGTAAAATGAGTGCCCGGAGTTGAGCAGCACTTTAACATGCTGAAACTGTGTGCCCGTAGTTGCACAACATTTCTCACAGCGTAATATGCGTGCTCATAGCCAAATAACGCGTTAACCAGCGTAACCCGTTTGTGCGGCACTGCGCTACGTTTAAACATCGCCAAAAAAAAAAAACATTTTTATTTTATGTTTGCATCAGGGTACGTTGCCAGTGGCCACATATTTGGCCATTGGCATGCTGCCTGGGACATTTGCAACCTTTATTTGGAGCTGACAAGGCTCCATTGTGTTATTTGCAGAACGGTACTCAGTTATCAACTGAATACATTTCTGCAGATAACACGGCTCTTACACGGGCAGGTTTCGGCTTCCTGGATCGCAAAATTACCTCATTTGCATGCCTTTCGGCTGCAAGTGAGGTAATTAGCATATCCACGCCCTGTTCGTGTAAGAGCCGTTTTAGGTGCTCCCTTACACGCACATTCAGGCTGTTCCTGGATCGCGATGGCTGCATGGAGTCTTACACTACTCTTAGACTCCGTGCAAGCCATCGTGAATCCTGCCCATTAAAAAGGAAATTAACAAGATCTCAGACAAAAATCAGTTAAGTTCAGGCAACCTGCACCTTTAGTTTAAAAGCCTGCTCTGATTATATATTCTATCCACTGAAGCATATATTTCATTTATTGCAGTGAACACATATGTTTCTAAAAGGCTGAGAAACTACCCTTATTAAATAGCTTTCTAAAACAAAGAAACCACTATTCAACTTGAACCTTAGACCTGTCTCTATACTTTCCACGCTAGCTAACATCGTTGAAACACAAAGTCATAACTAATTATCCTCATAGACTACATAGAAATATCTGCTCTGCCCAAACCAGCATAACTTCTGTGAAAACTGCAGCACTATGACTGCTATCTGGTCACTTACCGATGACATACTTATGGATGTGGGTAGCGGTCAACTGACACTATCTTCATAAATCTTAGCAAAACCTTTGACAACGTTGACCACCTTCTTCTCAAAAAAGTACAACTCAGTCCTGGAATCAGTGACAATGCTTCAGGGTAGTTCTACAACTTACATTTTGATTGGACTTTCAAAGTCAAATTAAGTTCCATCTACTTATCTGAGGGCCCCCTTCTCAAAGGAGTTCCCCAAGGCTTATTTCTCTCTTCCATGTTACTCTCAGTCTGTATCAAAAACTGCCTGGCTCCACCCTTGCCATTTGTAATATATGTACATGACATGGTTAACTACAGATTGCACTCCTCCTGAAAAAGCATCAAACTGTTTCTCCAGCAGACACTCCTTGCCTTTCTTCACAGGATGAATTCAAGACAACTTTACCTTAACCCAAATAAAATTAAGATTTTTCTCTTTGGATTCCCCAATAAACTAAAACCCCCTCCATCTGACTTACAAATTATAGACAACAATAACATATACAGCTGCCCTTCACATGCCCAGAACCATTTTTTCAGTTTTAGGTTCTGAAATATGGCAGTTCTTACCCCCTGTGTGAAGGGAATAAGTCACCAAGACTTCAGAAAGCCCCTTAAAAATACCTGAAAATTAAAGCCAAATACCAGTATTGCACTAATAATGATGTAACCTAATACTACAAATTATCACTCTTTTGGCTTCTCTCCTTCCAATTTATTCTATACCTCTTGCCACAAGAACTTGCCTTTATTCTCATTTTAGCATCACTCACCCTATGTACTCCTTCACTATCTATATACCCTTCCACTCCTGTTTCTCACCTTTGTCCCTCATTGTCCACATTTTTCCATCACTGTTGTTAATCTGCCTTATTAACTCAAGCATAATTTCCTTTTACCTTCACCTACTGTTAAATCTGATTCGTGTACTACGTAAATATTCTAAAACTGTTTGTCATCCCTGTCTTAAAATGTTGTTCATTGTTTATTTATTTATTTATTTCATTTGATGTGTTCATTTGCCACACATTGACAGAGCTTAAGATGTGTCCTTTTAAATCAGTGCTCTACCCTGATTAACAAAGATACATGAATAAAATAAATGTATAAATAAATAAATAAACAAACAAGCAAATGTAGATACATTTTTCCCTTTTGAAAACATACAGAAAACATTGCTAATTAGTAAAGCATTCACACACTTTTTCATCTTTCCATAAACATTTAGTATTTTTTGCTATGATTTTATTATAATACCTGTTATAAGTTACACTTTTTGAACAAGATCATGTGATGTAACTTGCTTTTCCACACCTGTTTACCTTGCTTATACTTCTAGAGAGGAATGTAATTTCTTTTCTGTTAAACTGATAACAAGCTTGCTTATTACAGGATTTGCCTGCATTATGAATTTGTGTGCAGTACTAACCTGGCCTTGTGCTACCTGAACTGTTCTGTTATCATTGATTTGTTTCAGTAACTCAGCATATGGAGGTTCCTGGTAACTCAAAAATTCGTCTCTGTTAGTGTGCTTACTGATTTCATTCTCTAACTGAAAAGCTAGGGTTTTCTGATGAAACTCACTAATAGGTTTAAACACAGGTTTTTCTATCCTTTCTTGTCACAGCCAGATTTTAGCTTCTTTGAGATGATCGCTGTGTATACATTTTTCTTTAGAAAGAGCATGTATTTCTAACAGTGTGTCAGGTTGTTGTTGTTGCCCTCCCACATTCTTACTATGAGCGTATTCATGACTGTGTGCTTTTAGTAGTTTGTCAGACTGATGTCTTTCCCTATTCTTTCCAGCAGTATATTCCAGACACAAGACTATTTCTGCTGCCCCCCCCCCATTTTAACTCAGGTTATATTTGGGCCATAGATAAACTATGCTTCCTTCCTCCACAATTTCTACAGTGCCTTGCACTGACAGAAATACTGACCTAACAGTGTCTGAATTTCTGCATGTAGTATAGGATATTGTTTCTTGTCTCTGTGAACACATATCATTTCCATCTTTCTCTTGACATAGTTTTAATGCTTGTTGACATAAGGTTACTTAATTAGTGTGCCCATACTTCTAGAATCCAGTAATTCCTACAATTACTCCTCATTTACCAGTACCATATTTTTAGCTAACTTAGTAGTAATAATATTATAGCCAATATGTTGACCCTATTGTTCTAGAAATTATTTTATCACATCCCATCTGTACAGTTTCCTTATCAACAGGTTGCATAGAAGGCATATTTTAAAGGCACAACATTTACTTAATGTTAATGCTTACTCAGCCTGGTGGATTTTTTTGAAAAGGTCACCAAAGCAATGGATAAAGGCAAAATGGTACACACCACATCCCTCGACCTGGCCAAAGCTTTTGACACAATTCCCCACTCAAGCATGTTAATAAAATTAAATAAAATGGTAATAAAACCCTATGTCATCCACTGGATTGCTAACTGGCTCACATATAGAATGCAGAAAATCAAAATAGGGAAAGTTACCTTCACAAAGAGTGTGAACTTCTATGAAAACTGCAGCACTATGACTGCTATCTGGTCACTTACCGATGACATACTTATGGATGTGGATAGCGGTCAACTGACACTATCTTCATAAATCTTACCAAAACCTTTGACAACGTTGACCACCTTCTTCTCAGAAAGGTATAACTCAGTCCTGGAATCAGTGACAATGCTTCAGGGTAGTTCTACAACTTACATTTTGATTGGACTTTCAAAGTCAAATTAAGTTCCATCTACTTATCTGAGGGCCCCCTTCTCAAAGGAGTTCCCCAAGGCTTATTTCTCTCTTCCATGTTACTCTCAATCTGTATCAAAAACTGCCTGGCTCCACCCTTGCCATTTGTAATATATGTACATGACATGGTTAACTACAGATTGCACTCCTCCTGAAAAAGCATCAAACTGTTTCTCCAGCAGACACTCCTTGCCTTTCTTCACAGGATGAATTCAAGACAACTTTACCTTAACCCAAATAAAATTAAGATTTTTCTCTTTGGATTCCCCAATAAACTAAACCCCCCTCCATCTGACTTACAAATTATAGACAACAATAACATATACAGCTGCCCTTCACATGCCCAGGACCATTTTTTCAGTTTTAGGTTCTGAAATATGGCAGTTCTTACCCCCTGTGTGAAGGGAATAAGTCACCAAGACTTCAGAAAGCCCCTTAAAAATACCTGAAAATTAAAGCCAAATACCAGTATTGCACTAATAATGATGTAACCTAATACTACAAATTATCACTCTTTTGACTTCTCTCCTTCCAATTTATTCTATACCTCTTGCCACAAGAACTTGCCCTTATTCTCATTTTAGCATCACTCACCCTATGTACTCCTTCACTATCTATATACCCTTCCACTCCTGTTTCTCACCTTTGTCCCTCATTGTCCACATTCTTCCATCACTGTTGTTAATCTGCCTTCTTAACTCAAGCATAATTTCCTTTTACCTTCACCTACTGTTAAATCTGATTCATGTACTACGTAAATATTCTAAAACTGTTTGCCATTCCTGTCTTAAAATGTTGTTCATTGTTTATTTATTTCATTTGATGTGTTCATTTGTCACACATTGACAGAGCTTAATGTGTCCTTTTAAATCAGTGCTCTACCCTGATTAACAAAGATACATGAATAAAATAAATGTATAAATAAATAAATAAACAAACAAGCAAATGTAGATACATTTTTCCCTTTTGAAAACATACAGAAAACATTGCTAATTAGTAAAGCATTCACACACTTTTTCATCTTTCCATAAACATTTAGTATTTTTTGCAATGATTTTATTATAATACCTGTTATAAGTTACACTTTTTGAACAAGATCATGTGATGTAACTTGCTTTTCCACACCTGTTTACCTTGCTTATACTTCTAGAGAGGAATGTAATTTATTTTCTGTTAAACTGATAACAAGCTTGCTTATTACAGGATTTGCCTGCATTATGAATTTGTGTGCAGTACTAACCTGCGCCTTGTGCTACCTGAACTGTTCTTTTTTTTTTTTTTTTTTTTAAATCTTTTTATTGACTTTTAATCATATCATAACATATCATACCAAACAACAAGACAAAATAAGAGGTACAAACAGAAATTTCTCTACACAAAACTAACTATATACAAAACCCATCTATGCAGAGCACCTAAAAATGAGGTTTAATTGCTGTGTATTTATGCTAGTATAAACTCATACACCATTTTCCATGTATCCCTCTGTGTAGGATTTAGCCTCATGGAATACCACAAGTATTTGTGAGCAGAAATATGCTTCCTAGCTATCTGTTTGAGTCCTTCCCATGATAGTGCAGATCTGTCCTTCCAATTTAGGGTGATATAATATTTTATCAGCATAAATGATGTTATTAGAAAGTGTATATTCTTAATGTCCTTGCCTACCGTCTATTGCCCAAGCCATTCGAAAATTTTCCAAAGCTATTCCCCTGCTAAAATTCAAGTATACCCAAATTATGATAGTAAATAACGCATACTACACCCCAGCTTTACTAAACAAGATGTACAATGAAGTCCCACCTTTTTGTCAATTCTGCCCTACGATGGAAGCAGATATCATTCACATCTTTTGGAGTTGCAAATGCTCGTATAGGCTTTGGTGTGCCCTCAGAGTCAAACTAAAAAAATGGGCTATGAAATACCTGAACTGTTCTGTTATCATTGATTTGTTTCAGTAACTCAGCATATGGAGGTTCCTGGTAACTCAAAAATTCGTCTCTATTAGTGTGCTTACTGATTTCATTCTCTAACTGAAAAGCTAGGGTTTTCTGATGACACTCACTAATAGGTTTTAAACACAGGTTTTTCTATCCTTTCTTGTCACAGCCAGATTTTAGCTTCTTTGAGATGATCGCTGTGTATACATTTTTCTTTAGAAAGAGCATGTATTTCTAACAGTGTGTCAGGTTGTTGTTGTTGCCCTCCCACATTCTTACTATGAGCGTATTCATGACTGTGTGCTTTTAGTAGTTTGTCAGACTGATGTCTTTCCCTATTCTTTCCAGCAGTATATTCCAGACATAAGACTATTTCTGCTGCCCCCCCCCATTTTAACTCAGGTTATATTTGGGCCATAGATTAACTATGCTTCCTTCCTCCACAATTTCTACAGTGCCTTGCACTGACAGAAATACTGACCTAACAGTGTCTAAATTTCTGCATGTAGTATAGGATATTGTTTCTTGTCTCTGTGAACACATATCATTTCCATCTTTCTCTTGACATAGTTTTAATGCTTGCTGACATAAGGTTCCTTAATTAGTGTGCCCATACTTCTAGAATCCAGTAATTCCTACAATTACTCCTCATTTACCAGTACCATACTTTTAGCTAACTTAGTAGTAATAATAATATAGCCAATATGTTGACCCTATTGTTCTAGAAATTATTTTATCACATCCCATCTGTACAGTTTCAGTATCAACAGGTTGCATAGAAGGCATATTTTAAAGGCACAACGTTTAGTTAATGTTAATGCTTACTCAGCCTGGTGAATTTTTTTGAAAAGGTCACCAAAGCAATGGATAAAGGCAAAATGGTACACACCACATTCCTCAACCTGGCCAAAGCTTTTGACACAATTCCCCACTCAAGCATGTTAAAAAAATTAAATAAAATGGTAATAAAACCCTATGTCACCCACTGGATTGCTAACTGGCTCACATATAGAATGCAGAAAATCAAAATAGGGAAAGTTACCTTCACAAAGAGTGTAGTCCCCCAGCTGACTTAGCCATCTTACAGAAATGCTTGTCCCAAATAAGTAACTGGTGCTAAAATAATGGACTGAAACTAAATGCCAGTAAATGCTTTATTGTATCCTTTGGGAAGTCACCTATCCCAGGAAACTACCATGTTAACAATATGCCCCTAAGAGTTGGCCCAGTTGTTTGGGATTTGGAACTTATGTAGGCAGTAACCTAACATTTGACCAGCATGTGCCCATTGTTGTAAAAGTTCCTCTATACTGCACAACTTTTAAACAAAGGGATTGCGTCTAGATCTAGGGATGTTATTGTAACCCTTTACTCAGCTGTCATTGGCCAGTGATATAGATAATGCTGCCCTTTGGCATGTATCCCTCCAGATACATGCAGCAATTGGAATTATGGCAGAAATATCTTCCTAAAAGGATACAACGCCTAAACAACATGTCTTACATGGACTGAATTAAAGCTCTGTAATTATACTCTGCATTCTACAGACTGCTAAGAGGTGACCTGAGTCTGGCATACAAGACATCCTGCAACTCAGTACTGATGGATTTACTGAACATCAGCAAGTCAAATGGCATCAGAAATAATCAGACTACGGATTTAAACTTCTTCTGCAACATCAGCAGAACAATTTGTAATGACAGGTATAGCTCACAGAGGATGCTATTGCTCTAGAACAGATTTCCCATCCACATAAAACAAAGTTAATGCCTGTGCATATTCAAGCACAACTTGGATCTATGAATGGGAAGCAGAAAATTTACCCCAGGACTGCCTC
>NC_056728.1:729509514-729554514 GCF_019279795.1 Protopterus annectens | reverse complement strand
ATATATATATATATATATATATATATATATATATATATATATATATATATATATATATATATATATATATGTGCACAAGTTTGTAATGAATAATCACCAATGTGAATGTTCGATACATAAAACATTGAATAAACTCATTGGCGATCAACATTTATCACTGACTATCTTTTCTAAAAAAAGTAATCACAAATGTAAACCAATTGGTTACATTTGCTGTTATCAAGGCTAAAACAAAAAAACATTTATTCGGGGGCTTTGACCCCCACCTAGACCCCCTGAATATACTAACTTCAGGGTCAAACAATGTCATAGAAAGGGGAAACCCCCCTTGATTATGTCATGGTCAATGTGCTGAATTTCAAAACCGTTACATGTGGTTGTTGTGTCTTTCGGCTTTTCCCGGTTAGGGGTCGCCACAGTGGAACTCCAGTCCGCTAATGATTGGCAGTAGATTTTTATGTGCCGAGTTGCCAGCTCTGACGCACAACCTTCAACGAAGGTACAACCATTCATGCATGTCTCCACACAGAGACACTCTAGCTGAGAATTGAATAGGACAACGTCTTACTGTGAGGCAACAACGCTACCGCAGCACCACCACCGCAGTTAAAAACCATTACATAATTCATCCAAATACAAAAAAATTATTAGCATTTCAGCATGCAAAGAAATGCATGAAATGATGGATTATATAACACCCATATTTGTCTGTCTGTCTGTCTATCTATCTCTATGTCATTCAACTTGTCTAACTATCACTTTATCTAAGCACACGTCATTGAAGAAAAGCTTATCTTATCACGTTTGATCACTGGCGTCAGTTTTTTTTAAAATGTAACAAAAATATTGCTGTTTGCTTTATTAGAGTGTGCTGTATTGTGTGAGCTGGAGGTGCACTTCCATGTTTTTTTCACTTTCTTCCTTTGTAACATTTCAGTGGAGTTGTTATGTTTAAGTTTCGGGGGGTGGAGAGGTCAAGCTCGCCATGGGGGGGTGCATTTTTTTTTCTGAGTTTTGCTGGCTTAGATAAAATGAGTTTTGGTAAGCTGTGTTTCGATACGTTGAATTATAGAAATGACATGCACCCATGTATGTATATATAAAATATAGATATGTGTGCATGTGTATGTGTGTATACATGCATATGTACATACATACATATAGAGGGACATGTATTAACATACACATATCTGTTACATAAAAGACATTGATTTTCCAAATAAATGGAAGAAAATCAAAAACTATTCCACTTAGCTTTCTTGATACTCATATGCAGTGAACAGTGTCATTTTATAATGCTTTATAGTCGATTTCAGCAGTCCTAAAATAGTCTCTCCTACAGTCTGTTCTGCTTGTTATCAGAGCTGTAGACTTTGCCAGGTTTTCTATTCCATTTCAGTTACTAACAAAAAAATCTTCACCTAGGTTTATTTCAGGCCATATCTACAATAAGCTCTGAATGGGCTGTGATACTCCATGAATCATGGACCTTCAGTTATACCTCTGTTTACCACACTGAGCCTCCATCTTAGAATCTTAATGTCTCAACGTGTTTGGCTCAGGCATCACCTTAGCAGCTTGCTACTTATTTAAGCATTGTAATGGTGAGTGATCAATTAGGGTGGCCACAATGGTGCAGCAGTTAGCGTTTCCACCTCACAGCAAGAGGTTCTCTGGTTTGATCCTCGGCTGGGGTGCCTTCTGTGCAGAGTCTGCATGTCCTCCCTGTGGTCGCGTGGGTTTACTCTGGGTGCTCTGGTTTCCTCCCAAACCTCAAAGACATGCCGTAGGTGGATTGGACACTCTAAAATTGGCCCTAGGTGTGAGTGCATGAGTGTGTGTGCCTTCTGTGGAAGGTTGGGTTCCGGGCTGGCAACTCAACACCGTAAAAAACTCCACTGCCAATCATGATGAGAGGACAGGTGATTCGCTGTGGTGACCCTTAACTGGGAAAAGCCAAAAGAAGAAGAATGGTGAGTGATCAGTTACCAGACTGAATGCCCTGCCTAATAAATAGTACTTTAAAGCATAGAATGTACACTTCACCACTAAACATGCTGTATTTTAAATGAATCTGTTTTCAACATTCTTAATTTTCATCTGATACAGCATGTAGTATGACCTTCCCTTAAATATGTTCAGACAGCACTGCATCCATACCTACGTCTAATGCATCCATATACAATGTAAATTTCTTGGTAAAATCAAGAGTCACTAACATTGTTTCATAATATAATATTCTTTTTAATTCATTAACTGCTGTATATGCCAAAATGGACCATTGTATCTCCATTGGAGTTTTTCTTTTTTGTGAGATCTGTCAAAGGATAGGTAATAGCTGCAATATTAGGTACACATTTTCTGTGGTACCCAACATATCCATCAAAAGCCTTCCACTGTCTTTAACTGGAAGGTATAGACCAGTTTCTTATGGCCACCACTTTTTTCTAGTCGTGGCCCTACCACCACTTTCCTTTAGGGATCCCAAATACTTGGCTTCTACCACGCCCAGTTTGCTCTTTTTAACATTCACAATCAAGCTTCCCTGGCTTATCGATTCTAACACAGCCTGCATTTTCATAAGTGCAACACTCTGTCCTTAGAATGGATAACCACATCATCAAGTCATTCAGCAGGATCATGAGTATCTTCAGTATGTTATCCATCAGTTTCTGAACAGTGGCTGGGGTTCTCTGTAAGTCAAATGATAGCAGTGTGTGCTGAAATAGAGCTCCAGTGGGTTGGGAGTAGTCTCCTGGCAAGCCTGCTGTACAAACTTGTGGCACCCCTCTTATTGCAAACACTAATTAGGGTAGCACTTGGTCCCAGTTTTTCAAATCTGCATCAGTTTTTCTTAGTCATGAATTCAGTATTTCATTGACCCTCTCTAGTAAGTCATTAGTCTAGAGATGGCAGACTGGCATCTTCAGCTGTATAATTTTAAAACACTGGTACAAATATTGCAAAACATGCGACATAAAAGTAATGTATTGATCAGTAAGTCTGTCGAAGGAATACCAACTCTGAAAAATAACAATACCCGTTATCTATCAATAGTAATCCAACAAAATGTTGAACGACCAGCAGAAAAGGCAGCAGCAAGTCCAGCACTGTTAAAAGTTCCTTTAGAAGGTTTATTAACAAACTCACACTTAAAAACAATAAAAAAATGTATCTTTAAATGAAGTAAGATACTAGCGCTTTCATCCTGGTACCTTCCAGAACGTCCTCAG
Source organism: Protopterus annectens (assembly GCF_019279795.1). Taxonomy (NCBI): domain Eukaryota; kingdom Metazoa; phylum Chordata; order Ceratodontiformes; family Protopteridae; genus Protopterus; species Protopterus annectens. The sequence continues at coordinate 729,551,281 of NC_056728.1, read as the reverse complement.
ATAAATCTAAACAGACTACACCCAACTCGAATATATGAATCTTCTGATAAAACATAATAATAAATTGATAGAAAATTTGATGGTGGATACTGTTTTATTGGACAGTAACCTTTGAAATGATCTTGACTACCCCAAATTTAAAAAAAGAGCATTGTAACATTTTTGCTAATATTGACTACCAGCTACTTAAATTTAAAGAAAAGAAAATAAAGAAGCTTGAACATGTTCACAGAGAATACTCCGCTGGGATAGCCTACCCTGACCCACCTCCTTCACAAGTATGGAGTAAAACGAAATGTGGGACCCCATCCACATGAGTGCAAGAAGGACATAATTATGGGGCTGACAGGGGCGATTTTTCTGCCAATAACACTCAAGTGGACAGAGTGATTCACCGACCACATAAGGACCCTATGAGAACTAATGATCCTAAGTCTACCAGCAATCCACCTATGAGACCCATAGTGGATACCAGGGGGTCCCTTACTAGTGCCTCTGCTAAATTCTGGACCAAACCTGAAATACCTTTTAGAGGAAGAAAAGCAACCTCGGATTTTTTAGAGAAGATGAAGCAGCTAGAATTTTTTGAAGAGGATTTTTTAGTCACTTGAGATGTAAAAGATTTGCACTCTGTGATCCCACATTCTGAGGGTATTGAGTTGTTTTGTGAATACTTGGCAAAAAGAGGGGTTCAACAAAGTAAAATTAATTTGTATGAAGAAAAACTTGAAATTATTTTGAAAAGTAATTATATTTATTTTGAAGGTAAGATTTATTTGGAATTGGAAAAAGTGTCTATGGGTTCAAATATTGGGGCATTATTATCGGTCATTATTTTGATCAAATGGAAGAAAAGGTTTATTTTTAATGGGCAATTTAATAATTCTGTTAGATTTTATATTCAATACCTTGATGACTTGTTTGTAATTTGGAAAGACACAAAGCAACGACAGGATGTGTTTAGAGAATATATCAATACAACCACCCACTTTTTGAGATTTACTATGCAAGTTGACAAGGACAGAATTTCTTACCTTGATATCTTGTTAGAGAAAAATTACAAAGATAGAAGTTGTATTGCTAAGATTTTTCATAAACCCACCTATTCTAACATTATTTTGTGCTATTTGAGTAGCCACCCATACCATCAAAAGAAAGCGATAGTTAAAGGCCAATATGTAAGGGCAGCTAAAATAGTAACAGAGTTTGATGATATCATTAAATAGTGTGGTTTTATGAAAAATATGTTTTTGAATAGGGGGAACCCTAAAAAAATAATTGAAGCATTGTTATTGGAGGTGATAAAAAAGAGAAAGGCTCGATGGTATGTGCCTATCCTGGCTAAGGGTCAAGAAACTCAGGAGAGATCTGTGAATGCCCTAGTGTATACTCCCTGCACATATACAACTGCCTTTATTACTAGTTTCTGTATGGATAGTGCAGTTGTCTGGTGGGTTCTCAGTAAAAATTGGAATTTTATTAGGGAAGATGCTGAAATAGTATCTAAACTGGAGGAGCAACCCATTTTGGTATATAGAAGAAATAACAACCTGAATGGTATATTAGAGAGAAGGGTGATGAAACTGGACCCAATAAGGTATGGTATGAAGAAATGTGGAGACTCTCTGCAATGTAAGTGGATTAGTGTGGGGAACAGTTGTTCTGCTTTGGACAAAATATTTTATTTTAATGGCAAGTTTAATTGCAGAACAACTGGGGTGGTGTATTGCACTTTATGCCAGGGGTGTACTTTGTTTTATATAGGTAAAACTGAATGGGCTTTAAGCTCTTGGATATATGAACATGTATATGATGTTAAAAATACAAGTGCCCTGGCATAGCATATTTTAGTTTACTCTGAACATTCCTTCAAATTTGTCATATTAGAAAATTGGACGCTGGGAAACTGGGGGAGCTTGGCAAGTACGGCTAGAAATAAGGTAATTTTACTGGCAGCTCTTTTCCAATGCTTTTAAACTCCCAGTACTTAAGGATAACTGCAATATAGCTTGTTTGTTGAGAGTGAAAGTCCTTGAAAGATGATTGTAGTGCAGTGGTTATTACATCTATATTATATTGCAGAAGGTTCTGCGCTGTTCCCAATTGAGGTCATATGGGTTTTTTAAGTGTTGTTGTGTATCTTTGTATAATCCTTGCAATACCTTGTTTAACATATTATGATGGGGTAGGACATGTCTGAATTTATAAATATGCTTGTTTCTAATTTTCATCCATGGTTTATTAGTAGTAATATGTTTTATATAGGTGTCCGTTTAATTTTTAAATATTTTATTTATAAATTATTTATTGTTACATACTTACTTGTTTTTTAAGTAATTAAAAGTTCATTTTATGTTTGTTTCATTTTAGGAGCGAAAGCTATAATATGCAATGTTTTTGAACACTGTCTCTTTAAATCTGGAAAAGAGGAAACATTGTGGCTTCAACAGAGGTTATTTAAGAGCTAAGTTGGATGTAGTCTGAGGAAGTTCTGGAAGGTGCCAGACGAAAGAGCTAGTATCTCACTTTATTTAAAGATACATTTTTTTATTGTTTTTAAGTGTGAGTTTGTTAATAAACCTTCTAAAGGAACTTTTATCAGTGCTGGACTTTTCTGCTGGCGGTTCACCATTTTGTTGGATTGCTGGTTTGTCTTTTGTGTTTCTATCAATAGTGTTAGTATTAGCCTTATGCAATGGGACACCTTCTGGAAATTTTTTAACACATTCTATTATCAGTATGAAATGATACGCATTACTAATTTTTCTAGTCATCTCCCAGTGTCAACAGTAATACATTCAAATAGCACCTCTGTAATAGGCACTGAGGTCAATGGACTCTTAAATGCAGGATTGTGTGCATTTTTGGGGCATTATAGATAAGAAGAATAGAACTTTTCTAAATTCTTTATTTTGTCTAGCCAATAAAAATGTATTCAGTATTCTTGCCTTAATATTGTCCATCCCTAGATGACCTTCAAATGCTAATTAGGTACTTCTGAAGTCCACCATGTCTAATTTAATTTATTCATTAACTTGCCTTGATGTGGATGGCATAGCTTCCCCTCCAGAGAACAATGGTACTCCAAATTCTTTTTTCTCTTATAAAGGGTAGTTATAAACAAAACACTCTCCTCTTGCTTTACTTTTTTACTGTATGAACAAGACTCATGAAAGTTCTCTTTTTCTTTAGTTTTCTGTTCCTCTTGGACAGAATTGGGTTAGAATTCTGCATTTTCTTACCTGTCTCAATTTTTGTACTTACTAGCATTTCTTTACCCTATGTGCCCTTCTCTTTCTGTTTTGTTTACCTATTTTTATGCAAAGACCTTTAAGTCTCTCTGCAGACTTCTGTTTGTTTAGATTTTTATTTCAGTGTTGCTTTACCTTTCACCTTCAGTTTCTATAGTGACATCCTCCTATTGTATTCTATTTCTGTTGCTCACTGGGTTTTCTGTTAACACACAGGATCCTTTTTCCCTGTCTAAACCACAAGCATATTCTAGCCCTTTTTGTGCCTTCTGTGCTAACTCTATTACCCTGGCTTTGATTCTGGGACTCAACAAGTATGTCATTGTCTTGTTGTTTCCCCCATTCTTATATTCAATGATCATATCAAGCTGTTGTTTCAGCTTATTCTTACTACGGTACTTATGTATTATCGCAACCACATTTTTTCTGCAGTGACAGCATTCTTGGCAACATTCCGTTCTTAACTGAAACATCATGCTGTCGAGAATGCTGTCAATGCTGACAATTTCGTGGTTGCGAAATGGAGCAGCGATCAATTATACCCTGACTCTTCTGAAGGCAATGGAGAAATGATGGCCTAAGTTTCTGAAAAGGGCTGACAAGACATTTACTGCTCAGAATATCTGGTTGTGTTACGGTGCACTAAAATAGTTTGGTTAAGTGGCACCTGTGTATTTCAAACCATGTTGCTTTGCAATAAACACTTTTTCTACAACCATCAAAATTATTTAATCCTTAGACACCCTCAAAGGTGGGTGTGCAAGTTTGCACAAAACATATGCTATAACAGATGCTTATTATCGCTAAAATTGTCCAGGGCAGGTAAACTCCTTATTCACAATACGCTCCTTGTTTAAATATATAATGGAAGTTCCTTTTTGCAATAGTTGTTTAAAGAAGTTTTCACATACTCCCCACAACCCTTGTTCCTCAAAAGCACTCAAAACATTACTTTGTCGAGAACAGGCCTTCCACAATCAACTATCACTCGCTGGTGCCACATAAAACTACAGTTGTGATTTTCACTGACAGCTCGACCTGAGACCAGTTTCACAAAGATTAATGAAATGACATTATGTTGAGCCTGTACAACCTGGGCTCTGTTACAACAGCAGGTCATGGCTCCAGCCGACCACTTGGCAATCACTGCAACATACTTAACAATTGCAGCTTCTCAATTTATACACACAAAAAAAATCGGTACTTACGTATTATCGCAAACACAGCTTTTCTGCACAGACAGCATTCTCGGCAACATTCCATTCTAATGTGAAACATCATGCTGCTGAGAATGCTGTCAATGCAGAAAAGCTGTGGTTGCGATAATACGTAAGTAACCTTACTACATATGTCACCTTACCTCACTGCATTTATAACCCCCCCCCCCATATTTCAATAGAGCTTTTAAAATAGGGGGAACACTTTGCTAATGTGGCACAATGAGCCAAGTCAAAGTGTACAGCTAAGGGGTTAAGAATTTTCCTAAGCTATTTGAATTTTGACATCTGAGGGGATATTCCTATCACCATGAATGCATATTACTTCTATTTTGTTTGTTTATAATCATATGCTTACCTGTTTGATTCTCGGTTGGAGTGCCTTCTGTGTGGAGTCTGCATGTCCTCCCCGCGGTCAAGTGGCCTTCGAAAGACATGCTTGAATGGGCGTGCCTTCGCTGAAGGTTGGGCATTGGGCTGGCAACTCGGCACCATAAAAATCTACTGCCAGTCATTAGCGGGCCGGAGTTCCGCTGTGGTGACCCCTAACCGGGAAAAGCCGAAAAGACAAGCAACAACAACATAATCATATGCTTGCCTACTGGTTATGATGGACAAAGGTAATCATATTGTCAGAGTACAGCAGGGACTGAATTCTTCTTCCTTCCAAAATACCTCCCATTTCACCTATCATAGTTGCACCACAGTGACACAAGTAACAGTTATTCTAGCTGCACTCATCACATTTCATAGGAACTATTTCATTAGTGGAATGCTGCTCAGTGTTCTCATTATGCTACTAGCATTCCACTGAGCATTACTGGAACAGAGTTAACTATACATTCTATTTTCTCACTTTTGAAACAAATTAACCCATTATCTGCTACTCTTTTGTTTATCAGAAGATGACACATTCTCACTGTAACTTTAAACTTAGAAGCAGGCAATTCAGTTGTAAAACAATGTGCCATTAAATAATGTGTTCTGTTACTGAAGTTATTTCCTTGTTGGAGATCTTGGGGATCACTATGCAAAACCCACTGTTTCACAGTACTTGACAATGCTGTCTAGTGCTAGAATTTCTAGATTTTTCATTTTACTTTTACTATTAAGTTCTAAACACATCTTCAAAATATGTTTTAAATCATGCATCTGAACTCTTACTGGGTTGTCAGCATTAAAGGTACATTTGTAAAATTGCATAGCTTGCACTTCAGAAATTATTCCAGCCCTAGCTAAATGATTTTAACCAAGTTCCTCCTTGTATGTTTCATAGTCTGTGCAATTAGTCCTTTCTATATCCATATATGTTTTTAATGCCTCTCCTGTCAGCTGGGATGACAGGATTTTGTTCACACTCTGAACTGTCTCAGTTTTCTTGAGTGCTTAATCATTTAAAAGCCAACAGATAGAATTTTATTCCATCTCTTTGTTCAACTTTGGTATGGCAGGCATAGTTCCAGGGGTAGCTACTTTTCTAGCCAATTTAACCAACTGTTGCTGCAGCTGTATCAGCTATCCATAAACATTTTCAGGAGCTGGTCCATGGTTTCATGTAGAAGGAAACAAAAAAAAAACCCTTCAAAAAGTTCATGACCAATAAAATTGCTTATTGAATACAATAGATTTAAAAATATGATAAAATGCCATTAAAACACTTTCTTCTTTAATAAAAAAACTAAAGCAAAATCACAGTAATCTATTCCACCCCTCTGGACTTCATCAGTTTGACTGGAGACAAATAACTCAGCACCTACTAACAAATGTGTACAAAACCTAATCCTAACCCCATCCCTACCTCTAAACCCAACACATTTCCATAAAAAACGTTTTATGCAACACTTCAGTATATAGATAAAGTACTGTCTGGTTAATAGATTGCAAAAAGCAATCAGACTGTTGTTTCTACAAACATTTCTTTTTTTAATTTTGTTGCTATTTTGGTATGTTGTGTTTTAGTGCATTTTTGTAATTCAAGATACTTGGATGCATTATGCGTGTATATTTCTGTGTCTAAGTATATGTGAACAAGACAATCCTGAAAGTGTTGTTGTGTATATGTGTTGATGTATGACAGCACTGCTTACATAATCATACAATCACTGTATGTAGAGGAGCTGTGTTTTAGTCTAATGGCCATCACTTTGAGTTGGTCCAGTCATGCACCTTAAAAATGTGCTGACCATGGGCACCTCAAAAACTTCTGCACCAACACAAGCACACATGTCAACACATACACATGTGCACACACACCCACATATACATGCACATGTGTGTGATGAAATATCATATGATATGTTTTTGAGATGCCCATGGTCTGTACATGTTTAAAATGCATGGATGGACCAGCTCAAAGTCATGGCAAGTCTGATCTGTAAAGCCATGGAGCATATTATTATGGACCTCATAAACAAGGACATAGGCGATCTCCAAGCACTTGAACCCACCCAGTTCAGATTCGTCAAGGTCAGATCTTGCGTGTTGAACTTGGCCGACTTTTTTGACACTGTCACCAAGACCATACAGCTTACTTCGACTTGGCCAAAGCTTTTGACACAGTCCCCCACTTAGGCATCATTGAAAAGCTAAAACAGCTTAGCATAAATCCCTATCACATCAGGTGGGTGGCCAACTGGCTCACTGATAGGACCCACAAGGTCAAAATAGGCACCTCCATCTCTGACAGCAGACCTGTCTCTAGTGGTGCTCCCAAAGGATCTGTCCTGGGACCCCTACTGTTTGGTATCTACTTTTCAGAGGTCCAGGCAGAGACAAAAGAGAAAAGGCCTGTGGCTGACCAAGTTTGCAGACAACTGTAAGTTGGGTGCTGTCAGTGATTCCCTAGATGGTAACATACTACAAGAGGGTCTCACAACAACAATTGACTGGTGCCAAAGTCATGGCCTTAAGTTAAATGCAAAAAAAGTATTATCATACCATTCTGCGAAAACACAGCCCCTACTGATTATCACATCAACAGCGACCCCTTAAGCACACAACCTGTGGTGAGAGACCTGGTACACAGGTTGACAACAATCTCACATTTGACCATCATGTAGTGGCAGTGGTGAAGAAAGCCTTTACTTGGTTTATCTCGTAAGTAAAGGGATTACATCCAGAAAAAAGGATGTTATTACCTCTCTGTACTCCTTCCATGGCCTCCAATATCAGTCTACTTGGTATCATGCAGATTGCCTTGTAGGTGAGACACAGATCACATCTAAGCAATCTCAGACCCTGCCCTATTAAAGACGCTCAATATCCATAAGTCTAACTCTTCGCACATTACCCACTCAAAAGGCCTAAATTTAATTAACAAAACCTGCTTTCGAGGCAGGTCTGTCTCCCAGAGGCTGCCCCATCTCTGGAACAGATTTCCCATACACTTCAGAGTATGTCACTGACCCTCTTCAAGCACAACCTTGATGAGTGGATGGGAAACCACAAATTTGTCCCAGGGGTTCCACCTATCCCTCACTGACAGGGGTGACAGGTGCTGATTGAGGTTTCTATTTTTGGGATAAACTCTTGGCTAGGCTTCTAAGGGCCCCAGGGCCATTAGCCTAGTAACCTCCTACGATCCTATATGTGTATGCATATGTGTGTGTGTGTGTATATATATATATATATATATATATATATATATATATATATATATATATATGTGTGTGTGTGTGTGTGTGTGTGTGTGTGTGTATATGTATATCTATGTATAAGTTTGCATGTGTATTTGTGTGTGTGTGTGTGTGTGTCTGTGTGTATACATATATATATATATATATATATATATATATATATATACACACACACACACACACACACACACACACACACACACACACACACACACACAGACACACACACACACACACACATATATATATATATATATATATATATATATATATATATATATATATAGGTTCATTGGTGGTTTCTTGACTATTGCCCTGAAGGTTTTTATAAGCCTAGCTGTGTGTACTCAGTATAATAAAAAAACCCAGTATAAAGGATCTTGCATAAACTCGAGATCTTAGTTAACAATGACTACCCATATCTAGGAGGATTATAGGCAAAATCCCAGGCAGTAATTTACGGTTTCCCATTCAGTCATCCAGGCTACACTTAAACAGGGTCATAGAGGGGCTTGGTTTGTTGTGAACTGGTAGCCTATTGCAGAGGAGTGGCAACCTCTGAGAGAAATATCTGTCTCTCCAGCAGGTCTTAGTTATGTTTCAGGTCAGGTTAAGGTCCCTGAAGCAGGTGACTCTTGTTCCATTTGACTTGTGGATGTGCAGCATTTCCATTAGGTTTGTATCTGAGAATGCTCTGTAGGCCAGGCACAAGTCTCCTGTAAGTGGTCTGTATGCTATTGAGTACAGTGACAGTGACTTTAGTCTGTCAATATGACGTGCTGGAGACCATGAATTTTCTTGGTTAGAAATCTCTGAGATTTCTCAGGTTGCTTCAGGTGCCTGGTAAGGTACCTACCAAAGGGAGTGTTGTACTCAATTACTGGCCTAATGAGGGTGGAGTACAGGGATGTTATGACCTCTTTTGCTTTTGAGGCAATGCCTTTGCTAATGAGGTGTGTGACGTAGAATGTCCATGCCTCTCAACTGTACAGATTTTCACAGAATGTCCAGATTTTTTACTCATATTTTTGGTCTGTTTCTCATAAAAACTGTGTTTTTTTGACAGATCACTGGGATGATCTAAGGATTAAAGTTACTAAATAATGACATGAATTTGAGTCTCCGGCTTCATATCTGCCAGAAAATGCATTCTAGCTCAAATCCTGTTAAGTTTAAAAGAGCAATGTTTAAAATATGTTCTTATTTTTGGGCCTTTGCCCCCCATTATGTCAGGCTTTCTCCAGATTTCTTGTGCTAAGAGGTTGAGAGGTATGATTCCTTACCACAGCAGACACATGTTGGTCAAAGTTTAGGCTACAGTCAACTTGTGTTCCCAAGTCTCTCTCTACTGAGTTGTTACTTAGGGTATTATTCATATGATAGTCTGCAGGGATATTGTTTTTACTGAAGGGGATGATAATGCATTCTTTAGCAGTGAGTTTGAGTCCGTGGCTTTGGCATCAGTCATTAGTTTCTGTAAGTCCCTCCTGAAGTATATTGATATTGTTTGGGGATTCAATGATTGCACCTAATTTGCAGTCATTAGCAAATGTAGTTAGCCACAGCCTCTCTGTTTTGGCCTGAATGTCTGAGAGGTATGTTCCAAACAATAGGGAGCCCAGCACTGACAACTGTGGAACCCCACTGGTGAAAGGTGTGCTGGTTGAGGTAAAGTCTCCAACTCTGACTGAGTGTGTTCTGTTGGTGAGCCAATTAGCAGCCCACCTGATGATGTAAGGGTTGATATTTAACTGGATAGTTCACCAATGATTTCCAAATGGTGCATTGTGTCGAAGGCCTTGGCTAAGTCAAGGTAGGCTGTATGCACAGATTTGCGTTGGTCTGTGACTCTAGTGATGTTTTTAAAGAAGTCCACCAGGTTTAACAGGCATAACCTGCCTTTGACAGAACCAAACTGTGTCAGATCTAGGGTTTGGAGACCACCTATATCCTTATTTATAAGGTCCATGATGATTAGTTGTCTGGCCTTACAGATAAGGCTGGTTAAGCTTATGGGTCTGTAGTTTCCAAGGATTGCTGCTGTATCCCCATTATGAAGGAGAATGATGGTTGCTGTTTTCCATTTAACTTGGACAAAATCAGTACTCAGGCTGTGGTTGGAGAGAGTACCTAATGAAGTTGCTAACTCATGTTTTAGACCATTTAAAATGCAACCTAGGATGCCATCTGGTCCCACAGAGGTTGTGTTTTTGGCCTTGGAGAAAGCATTAACGACTTGTTCTTTGAAGATGCAAGGTAGGGGATGTGTAGAGGTAATGCTTTGTAGAATATTTGGAAGGGATAGGGGGATGAAATATTCACCAAACCTTTCAGATTAGCTTAGCTATTTACACAGGATCAGTGTGTGTGATGCCATCCATAGCTAGTTCAGCACACGTCTGGGTCCTACCATTTAGGTTACGGATATAGCTGTAGAATGCCTTATGGTTATCCTTAGCTATGGTTGCTATTTTTTTTTAAGTTGCCTTAGAGGATTTTACAAGTTGTCTTATTTGTTCAAGCTGAGAAGGGTGTTCTTCTAGTGCTGGGACCTCTCTTTTTTTTATTCTTAGACAGCAACTTCTTCTTGTTTAACTTATTAATAGTAGATATCCACCAGGGAAGCTTGTTATTTCTTAAGGATGTTTTGATTCTATCAGGTACAGCTATGTCAATACATTTGTGTAAGTGTATATACAGAGCATTTGTGTAAACATTAGTATAGTTGTCAATCCCTTCTGTAGGAACAGGAGCTTGGAAATTATTTATGCCATCCCTTAGGAGAGTATAATTAGCTTTTGTGACATTTTTAGCCTGATTACACCTAGGAGGGGTTCAGGTGTTATAGCTACTTCAAATGTGACTGATTTGTGATCAGATTTAACCAGTGAGGGTCCTATACTTCTGGTGGTGCAATGCTCACCCATGTTGGTGAGGACCAGGAGGAGAATATTTGAGTCCCTTGTGGGGGTTGCATGCTATTTCTTCCAAGGCATTAGTGTTAAGTCCAGGACCCTTTGTGTGAGCATGTTGGTACTTGTATAAGTTTCCCAGTCAATGGAGGGATAGTTAAAATCACCTATGACTAGAGTGTTTGGTTGTAATTTGATTGACCCAAGTAGGTCCAAATAAACAGCATGGGTATCTTGATTCATTGAAGGGGGCCTATAACTAAGGATGACTTGAAGGGAGATCTTAACCACAGTTAGTTGAACTTGGAGTAACTCCATGGAGATTTCCTGTCTAACCAGTCTAGACTTGTATTTCTTTGAATTTAGATACTCCTCCCCCTCTAGTTCTTACACATTCATTTTGCAGTCTGAAAGTCTGGAAGGCATTGTAGCCTTGCAAAGCCAGGGTACTCTCTGTGGCCCTAAACCAAGTCTCTGTAACTGCACAGATGTCAGCATCCTCCAGGAAGAGGAGTGCTTCCAGAGAGTGCAGTTTCTGATTTAAACTCCTAGATTTTAGCAGCATAACTGTTAATATGGTACTTTTCCGTTAATCCCTACCATTTCACGCTGCTGTGTTTTGCCGATATTTCATCGGCAGTTTGGATTGCCACAGGTTTTCTAAAGGAAATTTACTGCAGATGGAAAAGTGCCATTTACAGTTATCCTCTGTCGATGGCAGCATTAGTAAGTGGCAATTGGTTTTGTGGAAGTTATATGAGATGCATCTTACAGCAGTTTATCTAAAGTGGCAGCCTTTAATATGATGACAGCTTTCGGTTCTTTTATTTAAGTCCCCAAAAGTGCAAGTTGAAGAAGAGCACTTAGGAGGATCTGCCTAAGTCACTTGAGTTGAATAACAAAATCGAACAATTCATCAGTATTTCTCCAGAGGTGTTTTTTCCATCTGTCTGACACATGCCCTTCATTTGGGGACACACTTTGGTGCATGGAGTGCTAGTGTACTTACAAGTACTGAGTTCAGGGAAATAGAGGAGAAGAGAGAATCCTCTAGGGGAAGACAGTGAGCCAGTAGATTTGTAGCTGTTCAAAACTACATCAGATTTGACTTCAAGTGAAGGAGGACATGGATGCAATTAAAGGCTGATAACCGCTATCTCTGGATGAATGGCTTGACTTGTATGGGGTGTGAAAATGGCACTTGGACTTTATGGTAAATATTTACTGTTATCTTTCAAAGCACACATACTAAGTCATATTAATGAAGCTATTGTGTTGGTCTTTCGCATTTAAATTTGCTGGAAGCCACTATGTCAATTGTACGAGGAATTATTTTCTTGAAGGGTACGTGTAATTGAAATATAACTGTCTTTCACATTCCTGATTAGTGAGCCCTGTCTTACAAAGCTTAACAAAGTGTTGGAAAGTAAGACTTTTTCTCATTGTATTAATAATTATCCAACTTGCTTACAGTACAGACATGAAAGAAGCCAATCCAAACTGCCGACCAAATACCGGCAAAACAGTTGCGCGAAGTGGTAGGGGTTTAACGGAAAAGTACCGTTAATTTATTTGTGAGTGATATTTTTACATCAAGAATTTTGCTCTTAAGACCTTGCCTAAAAAGGAACTATAGGGGAGGCAAGTGCCTTAGCCAGTAGCTGAAAGCCTAGAGGTGACAAGTGAAGACCATCCCTGGAAAAGCAGTGGAGATGGCAAAGTGGTGTGGTGTAGTGTGGTCTATGAACCATATCATCCCAGGCTGACAGGATCTGGATCCACTTAGAATGACACCAGAAACTAAGCCAATTGTTGTAGCCAATCATTTGTTGTTTATATTGTGGTATCATCACAGGTGAGGGTAGAATGCTGTTCAAGGCTAGGGAAATGCCTGCCTGGGACACATTTGCATAGAGCTCCATCATGTCTCTAGTCATATAGTCCAGTGAGGTATGTCTCATGTTATTCACACAAACATGAATTATGATGGGGTCATAACAGTACTTGTTGAGAGACTTGAGTGCATGTGGATCTGACGGATCCTGGCACCCAAGAGACAGCTGACTGTAACCTTCTCCTTGTCCAGCCTGGTGAGTGGGACATCTGTGTGTTGCACAATGGTCATATATGACTAAAAAATTTGGTTTAGATGTGTTTTGCCAAGGGGCTTATTTGATGAGACACTGGTGCTTGAGTTTTTGTGTATTGAGTGCTGTACGTGCTGTATTAGATGTAGCATGTTGGTGCTTGGAAGGTCTTTGGTGTTTAGGTAGGTTTCTGGTGAGTACCTCCATGTATGATGGTTTATGTGTTGAGTGCATGGTTTGATTAGGAGATGTAGTATGTGAGCTGACAACATGTTCAGTGTTACTGTTCTGTGCGTGAGAGAGCAAGGATTCCAGATTCTTAGTGCAGATGCATCTCTCTTTAGAAGTAGAGGGTTATCAGTGTACATGAGGCAGTTGCTACACTGCCTCAGGATACCTGTGTCAATCAGGCTGCTAGGCGAAATGGAGGGAAACTGAGAATACATAATGCTAGGTTAAATTCTGTTTTCACAATGGGGAGAGAAAATAGAGGGGTGCTGTATAACTGGGTACTCTAAACCAAGTCTATACTAATGGGGTGCTCTGTAAAGGGTTTATACTAGCAGGGGTTCTCTGATTGGTATGATGCTATTGTAGATTTGCTGGTTTTGGGACTGTTTAAGGGGCAAAAGTACAGCTGAGGTGATGTCTGAGGAGCTAAGTGCAATTTAAGGACTTCTTGACTGGATCATGGCAGATACTAAGGGAAAATTTATCTACTGAAGTTTTTACCTCTATAACCACCAGTGGTTACCCCCACGGTGCTGTAGTGAACGATGGTGCACATAGATGACTATGCATAAACAGATGAATACAGCAGAACAGTAGCTGGTCACATAACTCTGTTGGGTTGTGTTAAAACAAGCACTAACCCGTGCAAATGTGTAGCTTATGTAGCAACAGTGAGCAAATGGAATTAAACAATTTAACCAATAAAAAAGCTCAAATCTGAGCCCTGTCCCAGCAACCTTCAATCAGATGAGTCCTAACTACACTATCCTGCCACGAGGGTGCAGGGGGGCCTTCTCCAACAAAAGATAGCCTGGTTTAGTGCTCAGTTTAACAGACAGAACCAGATTCAGCAGGTCTGAATCTAGTGTATGCTACAGTAGACAAAAAATGCAACAAATCAGCAGTTAAAATGAACACAAAAAGTGCAACAAATCAGCAAGAACAGTTTTAAAAAATCAGCAATACAATTTAAGTGTGCTCACTTTAACAGAGCCAGACTCAGCATGTCTGAATCTAATCTATGCTACAGCAGAGAAAAAGTGCAACAAATCAGCAATATAGCTAAAATACAGTTTAAAAGTGCAAAATACAGTGTAAAATTGTGCTTATGATTATCAGAATGCAACAGATTCATTTGATTGCACAGAAGAATACGACTTGATCGCCTCTTGCTAAGCCTTACGTTTCAGACAATTCTATAAGAGCCAACCAAGGAGGCAACTGTTTACAAACTATACAAAGAACCAAACTGAAACATGCAATCTTAACTAGAAGAAATGGCAACCAACAGAAAACACCAATAAAGCCACAAACAAGCAATTTATTGATCTAAAGGCTTAGTGCTTTTGACCATCCAAAATCAACTGGACTTTCTCAGAAAAAAAGTCATTTAGTATACCAGTACATTTATACTAAATATGTCTAAAAACCTTCATTAATATTTTAGACATATGTACATCAGTACATATATTTTATATATGCAACTAGTCATGACCTTCCCAGAATCAGAATTTTAAATCTAAACATATAGAAAAATTTAAATACCATAATTATAAAAAAAAAAAAATAATGTATACCAGTAGCTAAAATAAAAACCCATTGACACCTCTATAACTTAACAGATGTCAACTTTAAAGCAGAGTATATATAGAAATATGTTCATCTATATCAGCTTTGTGGGGTGTATCTAATTTAATTTGCAACAGAGTTCTTTATTTCTAACTGTGTCTCCTATGCACCACCCATAAGACACAACTCAACTATATCCAATATAGCAAACATGATTTTCTTAAAATCTAAAGTTGTCAAAGAATTTTTTATAATGTGCACTGCTATTGTTCATGGTTCTAATGTCATAGGTGTGCTCATTTATTCTTTTTCTAAGGGTGCATTCAGTTTTTTCTACATAGAATGAAGGCCAAGTGTAGCATTTTGCTAAATAAACCACCCGACGGGAATCACAGTTACCTTGCACAAATGTAATTCTACTCATTAATGCATTATCTAATTCTATGCCTTCCCCTTCCTATATATAATTGCATTGCCCATAAGCTCCACATCTGGTGGTACCACAGCAGATTCTATCCCTATTACATACTAAAGTGCTCTATTCAAAAATGTCCTTTAAAATATCCACTGTTTTATACAAAAAAATTGGCTGCTCCCTCAGTCTGTTAAAATTAGTCAATTTGTATTAAAATATTCCAATTATTTCTTACATTATTCATTATATCCTTAGACCCCTCCTGAAACTTCATGGCCATACCTCTATTGCAACCTACATTCTTCAAGTCATCAGAAGGAGAATTTTGGGGAATAGAATTATCATTCAGACCACCCCCTAGTATGGGCTTAAACTACGTTTTCCTGTATTTCAAGATCTCACCCATCACTTTTTCTAACACATGCAAAGGGTAACCCCTATCAAGAAACATGCCCTTCAACTTGGCTTCCAAATAAAGGTCACCATCCAAAATCATATGTAACAATCTTATTTATTGACCCCTCACCAACCACACTTTCTGGTGATGAGGGTGATGGCTAGAATAATGGAAGTATGAATTGCTAAAACTGGGCTTTCAAAAGATGTTAGACACAAAATGATCATCTTTGATGGATTTATTTGTGTCCAGATAATTAAAATTGTCTCTCTTAAATGTGTAAGTAAAGTTAAAAAATTCATGAGTGGTATCATTTAAATATCTAATAAATTCTTCCACCAGTTCATCAAGTCCTTCCTACAGAATACATACATCATCAAAGTATTTCAGGTACATTTTGCACGAATTAAAAAAAATCATTATTTCTTACCTATATCCTGAATTAATGTCCTTCCTTTTTAAAGACTGTTCCATGCTGATTTTGTCAGTTATGTATCTGTCTATGCATATTTTTATTTTCATAACCTGTCTTGTGTTTTTCTCTTTTATAGGTAGATTTAGGATAGCCATTGTTGAAACAGCAAAAGTAGTATTTATACTTATTTCTGAAATCATTGCTGATTTCTTCTGTACTGTCTGTAGTAATAACCTGTCTTGCTGGATTGGCAACCTTAGTATAATAGTGAATGAAGCTAGCTGGTTTCGGCTCCTTAGTGGCCTATGTCTCCATGTTCCCTGTCCAGATCCAGCTGTACTTCCAAACTCATAATGGGTCTTCACCTCAGACTGCCATGAATAATATTTATGGCTATATAGTGACATGTATCTACATCTGAGTTCATCCAGAGGTCCATTTCTAGTGCCATAATCTATTATCAACCCCATTTAACAAAAAACAAATAAATAAATAAAAGAATGAAAGAAAATGCTTACATTGAGAAATGCAGTTTGTCAGAGCAATATCATATATTTTCCAAATGACACACCTTGACAAACACCATGGCTGAACATTATCCTTATGAGTGCTCTTACTATCCATACATGAGTGAGCAACTACCAGAATGTTGTCATTCATATGATTCAGAATACTTCCAGATAAAACTCCACACTGATTATAATGGGTTCAATCTCTTGTGCTCAAATGTGACCCATAAAATGAGTCAAAAAGAGTACAATAATGGGAAAAGAACACTTAAACTGCATTTGGTATGAGATGCAGGTCCCTTACAATGATCTTCTCCTTGCCAATATTGCCTTGTGCAAGCATAAGTCCTGCAAAGTAGTTGGAATTCTAAAAGCTTAAAAGAAACTTGTTACTATATTGGATTATATCCTAGTTCACAATGTAGAAAAGTCCAAATTTGAAATCATCTCTCTGGGCATGGTAGTGTGGTTTTGGCTAGACTATATAATATATCATTTGAAGGTCTGAGTCAGTCTTCGAATTAAATTCATATTAAAAAAAAAACTTTTGAAGTGTTGGTACATGATAACCCTTCAGGTTCACATAAAAGCAAAGTGTGTCAAAACAGTAGGTAGCATTTTGGAATTCATAAAGACCAGAGGTCCTGTGCTGCAATTCTCAGTCTTTATTGTAGTCTCAAAAGGTCAGGGTTAAAATAGCACAGTTCAGTATAAACAGCATATTCTAAAACCCCCTTCCTTGATTTAGTCATTCTCTTATACAGATTAATCTATTACAGGGTCTCATGAGAGTTAAAGCCTATCGTAGCACTCGTTTGCCACTTGGCAGTGAAACTAATTCTGGACCGAGTGCCAGCTCATATCATAAATTGCATCATGATATTAGAATAAATTAAAAAGATTCTCATATCAGAGATGAAAAAGTTGAGTTATGAATAGTTGAATTATGAATGGCATTCTTTTCATTGTTCTACAGCTGCGTGAAAGATGATTTAATATGTTTATAAAGCTACGCACCATGAGTTTTTACTTGAGTCTCTCGATCTAAGAGTCCTAAGCATGAAGCTTTAAATCTGATTAGAAAAATGATTAGAAACCTTAAAGCAACATCATTTTTTTTCGGAGAGGGTAGCTCAATCATGGAATTTTTTACCGGAAATTCTTAGGCAAAGGAACATTCTACAAATGTTTAAGCAAGAATCATATAAATTGTATGGCATTTTAGGTAGTTATGATAGATTTTGTTTACTTGCCCATATCTGATGTGTGATATGATGGGATCTACATAGCCATAGTTAGTCGATTGATTATAGTATTATCATATACAGATAAAAATTCTACGATATAAAATATTTTAGATTGGATACTTGTGTCTTGCTCAGAGATGACTGTCATGATATGTTTTCATATCCAGTATCAGTGTAAGGAAAAAAATCATAGATTTGTGAAAGACAGAAGCACAAAACAGTTTGACCAGAACACTGAATCAGTTCTTTCTTCTGTCTGACTTGTCCCTTCTAGGCTGTCTCCACTCTGTTAATGATACATTGCATTACATTACTGTATAAATGCATTCACGGGTGCACTCAACAGCATCACCCTGTATACATTATTTAAGGGGAAACAACACTTTCCTAGATGTCCAACAAGCTAAAGGCATTAATGATCAGATGAAGTAATATGTAGGATAAATATATAATATAAATCTGAAACATCATTTTACCAATACAGACTGCTTACAAAAATGTGTAAAGAATCTACCAAAGCAATAAGTTGGAATTTTTCATAATAAAACTCCTTAAAGTCCTGGAAGACCTTTTTGAATAAAGTGATCAACCCACTTTCTGTAGAAAAATAATCTATTTTTTTTCCTTTACACAACACTTCAAATAGAGGTACTGTGGAGTCATTCAAAAATAGTTTTAAAAAAGAAGATGTTTTCACATCTGTGTGCAATATTAGTCAAAATAAAGCAATTTATAATCATTCTTGTTTAAGGAAGGCAAGTACTTTCATAGCGAAAACTTGTGTCTAAAATAGGATCTACTGTTTTTGCTGATTCATTCTTCTTGGTTACCCATGTGCCAACATTGATAAACAGGACTACTGGTGAAGGCTTTGTACCTACTATAAGAAAGAGAGCTAACATTTGGTTCTCGAGGTTGGTTTAGTTACTGTGACCAATGACCAATTCTGAACTGCATGGTTAAGTTTCTAGCAACAAATCACACCAAGGTCTTACAAAAGTCTTCTATTTACTGTTTCAGACAGCATAAAGCACAGGATTTATAGCAGATTGGCAGTGTCAGCTCTGCTCCTAGACCTGTAAAAATGTGTTTAGCTCCTTAAGCCATCTAAGCATTGTGGACAAATCATCAGCACTGCGCATTCATAACAGCATCCCAACTCATTTAGGAACCATATTGCAAACCAAAAATACAAGGGTGAGTGGGGATATGAATATTCCTTTACATCATTCTGAGACTGATGGAATAAGACAAAGATTTATCCTCAGCCACCAGCTTTTCCTTTGTTGTACTAACTGGGACACCACTATGGTAACCTGGTTGTTTTCCAATATGTAGATGATACCACCATATTATTTACAGCAGAGAGACATGCTGCAGCTAAGAAGCTGATGTCTGCTTTCTTTTCACTGGCTTCCTAACTATAGTACTTCTTCTAGCCAAACTCCAGTAAATGTAAAGCCATCCTTTCCTGCAGCCAGTATTCATCAGTATTTACACCATCCCATCCCACCAAACCTGTACTCTTTGTACAGCCCAGTAAAATTACTGCCATTATTTTCCACAACAAGAACTGCAATAGCATTTACCCCACCACATCCCCCAGAACTTGCACCTATTTTCTGAGCCCCAGTTATATTAATACTATCCTCTCCTGCAACACTGATTACTATAGCATTCACCCCACCAGATCCCATGGCTAACCATAGAAATTGTGATGATCTAAAAGGCTACAGAAATAAAATCAATACAGGTAAGTGTTAATAGATGATGTTTTCTCTTAAGTTATTCTGATGATCAAAGTATACAACCAAATATTATGAAGTCTTTACCAGGTAGTTAATGCTTCAGCATTTTTTCCAGATCCAGATATTTCACCTTTTATATTATTCTCTTTTAGTCTGCGTTTGCATAATTACATTCTCTAAATTAGGGCTTCTTAACAAAATAAAAATGGATTTATAATAAATGTGCTACAACTGTCAGCAAATAAGCACTCAGGATTCACCATCATGATCTCTCTAGGTCCCTAAGCTGGCTGTTTTGTCATGTGTAAGCTGCATTATTTTCTCTTAAACTTTGCCTACCAGATTCTCCATTAAAATATTTCTGTTTCACCTCAGCATTTACTTGAATCATGGATTTTTTTTCCAGGAATTTTAAATCTAACAGCTGTCACCTGATAAAACAAAACTGAAACCACAAATTCATCTTCCCAACATTCCCCTAAAACCCAGCTTCTCAGAGATCCATTTGGCAAGTTCCTCTTCCCTGATGTTGAACTTTTCAATCGCTGATTTTCCTGTAAGAGATCATTCTTAGTCATTCTTTCATTTAGGGTACTTTTCTGTGATTCTGGAGTTTGCAAATAAATATATATATATATATATATATATATATATATATATATATATGTGTGTGTGTGTGTGTATATATATATATATATATATATATATATATATATATATATATATATATAACACACACACACACACACACACACACACACACTTGGGGGGGGGGTCACATGGGGGCTTTCACCCTGCAGAAAACACATGCTTTTTAAGTTTGTTTGGCAGGTTGAATCCAGAGGAAACCAAACCAAAACAGGAGAAAAACTGAAAAAACACATACAAGGCCACAGAGATTCCAACAAATCCAGCTCAAACAACTTGAAACGTAATATTAGCGCTTTCGTTTATTTATAAATAAACTTCTTCAGATGAAGTAAATCAAAACCACACTGTTTAATTACAAAAAATCATATTACAAACTTTTTAAATCATGGGACACCCAAAAACTTTAAAATCATATGATCAGCTTTAAAATCATGTGACAACTGAGCCACCCAACAAATCCTGCATTATGCAACATAATCAATAAAATAAAAGTTAAAGTAAACAAATAAAGGCTGAGTACCTAAAATACATAAACCTGAAACTATATTTCACAAACCCAAAAGTAAATAGTTTTGTATAAAACCAGCAATTAAATAAATACTGATACTAAGTAGTATCTATTCGCTAAAAAGGTAGCAAAACCATCTTGCCAAAGCATTTAGTTTTAAAAGACAGCTAATGGAAATCTGGTTTGAATCTAGAGGAGTTTACCTCAGTGAGTTCTTGGGATAAATATTAGGGAATAGTTGGTAAACCCATAATATCTTTGATGATGCACTATTTCGGTATCATATTAGGCATATCTTGACCTTGTTCTTGGGTGAAATCAAGTGGATGAAGTGTGCAAAGAGTATTAGAGTAATCAAAAAAGATGTTCTTTTCTCATCATCCAAAAGATAACAGTTATTCATCCCAAAAAAATATATCACTTAACGCATTCATACTCATTATTAGGTATTTCTATGTATAATGATATTATACATTTCACATTTATCAACCTGTATATAATCTCATTTGCTGGTTATTTGCAAAAATGTATATAATCACTGTTAATGAAGTACACATACATACACACACACTCACACAAAGCCCCTTGACCATCTTACATGTCTGCTGACCCCAAACATAACCCTAACCCTATCCTGCGTCTGAACCTAGCCCTGTACATTTCATTACTAAAAGCTCCTTCACTAACAGTATAACTACCAAGAGGACACTTGATCTCAGCTTTGTAGCTCTGACTTACTGATACAGGGCTTTTTTAGTAGTTGGGAGAAAGGTACCCAATGTTTCGTGACTCTCTCCCTCTCTCATTCTACCATTTGTGATTCTCTCTCTTTTGAGTTTTCTAACTTTCAGGATGCATTTATGTCTCTCTCTCTCTGTGTATATATATATATATATATATATATATATATATATATATATATATATATATATATATATATAAAATGTATTTATTTGACATTTGTTTACCGGGAAAGTCTAAATGGGTGGGTGCACATTTTCAGCAGAGGCACGGGGAGAAAAGCTCCAGAGACAATTAGCATATTACATTAGCTTATTACCGAGCAACAATGAACATTCTCATGTGCAAGAACATGCACTAATGGACAGCACATCATCTGTACATATATTAGATGAAACATACTTGCACATTAATTACAGACATTAGATATTACTAAGGAGACTACATACATGAGACGAGATCTTTACAATTACCTGATTCAGATCAGTGTGATTCTGGGTGATAAGTATATTATTTTTTTATTATAATGTACTTAGTTTACATATCTTATAGTACAGGGTTGAGAGATGAGGGGAATTACAGAAGAAGGAAAGTAAGCAATAGAAACTTATGTGTTAATTAGTAAAGTGTGGGGTACGGGTAGGGAAGCAGCAAAAGGGAGAAAGAAAAGTTAGGTGACTGTATTGTTATGGTAGCAATGTAAGTTATAGGTAAAAAATGAAATAAATTATCAGTTGTAAGTTTATAGGTGTTTACTAGACTAATGACCACAAGGACCTTTTTAAGCCTAGTCATGCATCCCAAATCTCTGACAAGTTCTGGTACCCTTGATAAGTGTAAGCAGAGACTTGGGAGATAAAACATTTACAAGCAGAAGCCTGGGAGATGAACCATTTTCAGGTTGCCTGTGTCCATTAGAGACATAGGTACTAAGCCTGGGATGAATTTCCTGTTCCCCATCCAATTGTCCAAGTTACACTTGAATTGGGTTATGAAGGAAGTTTGCTTCACATGGATGGGGATAATATTCCAGAGATGAGGTAGTCTCTGGAATACATACCTGTCTCTCCAGCACTTCCTATTTATAACACAGGCAAGGTTTGAGTCTTTAGAACAGGTAACTCTGATGCTGTTTGTTTTGTGGATATGGAGGAGGTCCATCAGAGTGGGGTCTGTGTCTGTCAGTGCCCAGTATGCTAGGCATAGACTTCCCCTCAAGAGCCCATAGGAGACAGAATACAGGGATAGGGCTTTGAGGTGGTCTGAATGGGACATTTTATTTACACCCTGTATTGTTTTAGTGAGGAACCTCTGTGGACATTTCAGTTGTTGGATATGCCTAATTAGGTACATACCAAAGAGGCAATTGTACTCAATGATAGGGCTGGTGAATGCCAAATACAGAGGAACAATGACTTCTCGGGACCAAGGTGCCATACCTTGGCTTATAAGTTGCGCAACATAGAATGATTTCCTCACTACTTTAGATATGTGATGGTCAAATGCTAGATTACTGTCTATGTGTGTCAATATGATAGTTACCAAGGGTGGATGCCTTTTCAAAGGATACTATTATGCATTTCTTGGTATTTAGTTTTAGTCCATGGCTCTGACACCAATTTGTCTATGGCAGCTGCTCCAGGAGAACATTTGTGTCAGTGTGAGATTCAATGACAGGTCATAATTTGCAATCATCTGCAGATTTAGTCAGCCAGAGACAACTGACATTGGCCTTGACTTTGGAGAAGCAAATGCCAAAAAGGAACAGTCCATGGACTGATCCCTGAGGGACTCCACTTGTGACTGGCCTCTTTGTAGAGGTGGACTCCCCAATTCTAATTTCCTGGGTCCTGTCCTGCCAGTTGGCTATCCACTGAGTGACATATAGGTTTGCATCTAACCTCTTGATAATATCAACAGTGCATTGTTTCAAATGCCTTATCCAGGTCAGGGTAGGCAGTGTGAACCATTTTGCCCTCATCCATTGCTTTTCTGACCTTCTCAAAGAGTCCAGCAGATTGCATTGGCAGGACCCGCACTTGAAATCAAACTGGGTTGGGTCTGATGTCTGAAGGTTTACTATATCATTATTGATCATTTCCATGATAATTCTTTCCATGGCTTTGCATGTAAGACTACTGTGATGTATGGGTCTGTAGTTTCCAGCGTCTGTAGATGGCCCACTTTTGTGCAGAGGGATGACTGTTGCTCCTCTCTATTCATGAGGCATGGGGTCAGAGAAAGTTACTAGGCTATTGGCCTTGAGGCCCTTATAAGCCTAGCCAACAGTTTAGCCCATGTTTAGACAAGTCAGCACCAAAAGCCCCTGTCCACCAGTGACACAGGTGAAATGCCAGAGGTGTATTTTCTGTTTCTCATCCAGTTTTCCAGGTTGCACTTAAAAAGGGATAATAAGGTACTCTGCTTGATGTGGATAGGGGGTCTATTGCACAGATGGCAGAGTCTCTGGGGCACAAATCTCTCCTGCCAACAAGTTCTACTGATATCATAAACCAGGTTGAGGTCACGCTGTCCCATCAAGGTGGAGTCTGAGATTGCTTTGTATGCCAGGCAGAGGCCACCTCTGAGGAGTCTGCATGAAACTGAGTGGAGGGACAGGGCTTTTAGCCTGTTTGTGTAGGGTAGATGTTTGAGACCCTGGATTCTCCTGGTGGGGAACCTCTGTGGTCACTCCAGCTGCTGCATGCGCTTTGCAAGGTACATGCTAAATGGGGCACTGTACTCAATAATTGGCCTTATAAGGGAAGACTACAGGGATGTTATGACCTCTTTCTCCCTGGATGAGATACCCTTACTTATGAGGTGAGCAACGTAGAAAGCTTTCCATACAATGGAAGCAATATGGTGGTCAAAAGTAAGGTTGCTATCAACCTGGGTGCCCACATCCCTCACTACTGATCACACACTTAGGACATTGTTATTAATGTGATAATATGCTGGGACATCACTCTCCCCAAGGGGGATGATAATGCATTTTTTGGCATTCAGCTTGAGGACATGTTTCTGGCACCAGTCATTTGTTTGGGTGAGTCCCTCTTGGAGGACATCCTCATCACTTGATGAATTAATTACTGCACCCAGCTTGTAGTCACCTGCAAACCTGGTCAGCCATAGCCTACTGGTTTTGGCCTGCACCTCAAATAAGTATATCCTGAATATCAGAGGTCCCAGGACTGATCCCTGGGTAAAGCACTCATTACAGATCTACTGTTTGAGGTGGCTTCCCCTATTTTGATTAGGTGGATTCTATTAGTGAGCCAGTTTGCTACCCATTTGGAAACATATGGATTGATGTCTAGCTGAGAGAGTTTATCTATTATGCCTGAGTGGGGAATAGTGTCAAAGGCTTTGGCCAGGTCATGGCAGGAGGTGTGGATCGTCTTCCTCTCTTCCATGGCTTTGGTGACCATCTCAAAAAAGTCAACCAGATTTAACCTACATGACCTCCCCTTGACAAAGCCAAACTGTGTGGGGTCGAGTGTTTGGAGATTGCCAATGTCCATGTAAATGAGGTCCATGATAATCTGTTCCATGGCCTTGCACATCAGGCTAGTTAGGCTGATGGGTCTATAATTTCCTGGATCGGTGGATGCTCCACCTTCGTGTAAAGGGATGACAGTGTCTGTCCTCCACTTAGCTGGGACAAAGCCGGTACTCAGGCTTTGGTTGAATAGGGTGCCTAATGGTGCTGCAAATTCATGCCTGAGTTCATGAAGGATGCAACCTGAGATGTTATCAGGTCTCATGGAGGCTGTATTTTTTTCCTTTGAGAGGGCAGTGATAACCTGTTCCCTAGAGATAAGGAGTGGGGAGTGGGTGCTGAGTATGTCCTGATTTAGTGATGGCAAGGACACAGGGGTGAAGTTTCAGCTGAATCTGTCAGCCAGTAGATTGGCTGTATCTACAGTATTTGTGTATGTGGTGTCCTTGACCACCAGTTCTGAACAGATCTGGTGCTTCCTTTGAGATTGTGGACATATCTGATAAAGGCCTTATGATTGTCTCTAGTAGATGTGGCCAATTTGGACTCAAAGTTTGTGTTGGAGGATTTCACTAGTGCTCTTATTTGCTTGTTCAGGCTAAGGAGAGATTGCTTCCAGTTGGGCACCTGCTCCTTCTTGGTCCTTGACAGCAATTTTTTTCCTTTTGTTATATAGTTTATTTATTGTAGATGTCCACCAGATAGATTGACTCTTCCTTGCTGAGGATGATTTTGTCCTTTTGGGTATTCCTGATTCCATGCATTTATATAAATGCTCATATAGTACTTTGATGTAGATTTGGACATTGGTGCCAGTTTCTACAGAGGGGGAGGGGGCTGTGAAACTGTTTATACCATCCCTCAGGAGGTTGTAATCAACTTTGGAAAAGTTTTTTGTTTGACTCTAGCTAGAGGGGGGGGGGTCAGGGGAAATGATGACTTTGAAAGTGACCGCTTTATGGTCGGATCTTACCAGGGAAAATGATACTGTAGGGGTGCTGCAGTGGTTTCTCATGTTGGTTAATACGAAGTCCAAGATATTATCACCTCTTGTGGGTGTATCAACTAGCTGTTCCAAGGCATTTGCATTGATAAAATAGAAGAATCTCTGGCTACTTGTGTTCTGGCATGAGTAGCTTTTCCATTCTATGGTTGGGTAATTAAAGTCACCCAGGATCAGAGTTAAGGGTTGAATCTTGATAGATTCAAAGAGATCCAGACAGGTGGACTGGGCATCTTGAGTCAAATTTGGGGGCCTCTAGCTAGCTATGATTTGAATAGGGGTTTTGTCAATGGTTAACTGCACCTGGAGTGTCTCCTGTGCGTCATACTGTTTGACCAGCCAGGAGGTGTGTGTATCTTTAATAGATATTGAAACTCCACCTCCTTTGGCTTTGCTGCCCACAGTTTGTGGTCTGAATGTATGATAGGATGAGTAACCAGGTAAAGCTGGGGTGCTCTCCACAGCTTTGAACCAGGTTTCTGTGACTGCACAAATGTCAGCATCTTCCAGGGTTAAGAATGCTTGCAGTGAGTGCAGTTTCATGTTTACACTCCTAGCGTTTAGCAGCATGACCTTTAATTTGCATTTTGTTGAGATTTTTATGTTGGTAGTATCGATCTCATGACTTTTCCTAAAAAAAGCACTATGGGGGAGGCAAGAGCCTTTGCCAGAAGCCTGAAGCACAAGTGAGCATCTCATGGTCTGTTGATGGTATCTTCCCAGGCTACTGGATCCCCCTGGAATCACACCAGAAACTAAGCCAATTGTTAAAGTCAATAATTTTCTGTTTGTATTGAGGTATCTTTCTGGGTGACAGTAGAAATGCTGCTTAAGGCTAGTGACATACCTATCTGGGACACATATTTAGTGAGTTCTATCATGTGTTTCTTCATATCGTCCAGGGAGGTACGTCTCAAGTCATTCACGCCAACATGGACTATCACAGTCATAACAGTACCTATTGTTGAGAGACTTGAGTGTGTGTGTGATATGGGGGATTCTTGCACCTGACAAACAACTAACCATAAATTTCTCCTTATTCAGAGGCACATCTGTGTGTCTCACAAGGAAGTCTCCTAAGACTAATATGTTGGGTTTATGATTAGGCCTTAGTGGTTGCAAGGCACTGGTGTGTGGGCTATGCGTGGTATGTGGTGTGGAGGTTTGTGGAGTTTGTGCATGTTTTTGCCTCTGAGGTCTCCTTTGTTTGGGTTTGTTTTTGTTGAGAACCTCCGCATATGTGAGGGTGTGTTGTGTAGTTGTGGGTAGTGTTTGAGGTGTAGTGATTGTGTTGCCAGCCTTCTCAGTGCTAGATATACTGGTTTATGAGGGAGAGAGCATAGACACTAGCGTCTGTATGTAATTGCATTTCTCACAAATTTTGTTCCTAGGTGGTGGTAGTAGATGGTTGTCTGTATGCATGAGAAACTTGCAACACTCTCTCAGAATACCCATATCAACCAGGCTGGCAGCAGAAACTGTAGGAAATTGTCCATCCATATTTGTCAGAATCAGAGGGAGAGAGGACAGGGAGAGCTAAGGGGTAAGCCTAAAGCCCATGTGCTTAAACTAAAACTAAAAGGCTTACAATAACACAATTTAAACAGGCTAAAACAAGCAGTAATAAATGCAGCAGAAAAGATGCAACTGAACACTTTAGAGAACAAGTAGCAGAAAAACCAAGATGAAGTAATAGAGTAGGAGGAGGAAACGTATATTGTAAAAGCAGCTGAATAAAGTGTTTTCTTTTTTATAACAATTCCAGAGGGCCTGATAGGTCATGTTGCTTGCTATTTAGAAGGCATCCTGGGATATTGTCTGGACCCATTGGTGCAGTGCTTTTGTCCTTAGAGAGAGAATTACGGACCTGCTCCCTAGTGATAGCAGGAGAAGTTTTAATTGATGGTATTTCCTGAGAGAAGGCTGAGGGGGAGAAAGGGGTAAAGTTGGAGGTGAATGTTTGCCAGCAGGTTTGCTATACCTTCTGGCTCAGTATAGGTGCCTCCATTTACAATGAGCTCTGCACACAATTGTGTCTTGCCTTTAAGGCTGAGGACTTAGCTAAAGAATAGTTTGTATTTGTCCTTGTCCTTGGCCTGGGAGGCCAAATTTACCTCAGATTTGGCTTTGATAAAATGTATTTGTCCTCTGAGTTGTTTTAGTTTGAGAGTGATTTTATCCTGCTGAGTGCTGCACCTCCTAATTTTTGCCATGATTTTTTTCCTTGTGTTACATAGCCTACTGATTTTGTGATTCTACCAGGGTGGCTTGTTTTTTGAATTAGTTCTGTACTTCCTGGTGGGTACAGCTGCCTCTATGTAGCTATAAACATGTTTGCATAGGGTTTCTGTGAACAGTTCTGCATAGGCAGCAGTGTTTTCAAGGATTATGGGGGCTTAAAATTTTGCCAGGCTATCAATAGCAGGAGGTTAGCCTTAGAGTAGTTCCTAAATATTCCATGGTTAGGTGGGGGTCCAGGTTTTATTTATACTTCAAAGGAGACCATTTTGTGGTCTGACATTACCAGGGAAGACATTACATTAGAGGGTATGCAGCACTTTTCCCATGTTAGTGAGGACCAGATCCACTAAAGTTGCACCCCTGGTTGGTGTATTGACAATCTGATCCAGGGAGTTTTTGTTTACAAAATCCAGGAATCACTGTGCTTTTACCTTTGGTGTTGCATATGATTCCCAGTTAATAGTGGTGTAATTAATGTCACCCATGAATTTGGTATTGGGGTGGATGGTGAGTGTTTCCAATAAGTTTAAATACATGGTATGGGCTTCTTGGATGTAGATGGGGACCTATAGCTTGCAAGAAAGTGGTGCAGGATTTCTATAGTGGTATTATTGTGAGAGTATATTTAAAGTTGAGATTTTCATGAGACAGAAATTTAGGCTAGAAAAGTAAAAGTTCATTCACTGTTGCAGTCATGACTGTAGCGTTCTTCCTGCCAGGAGCAGCCCTCGATCGACCAGAATCCCAAAGTCTGGAATGGGTGTCAGCTGAGGTCGCTTTTATCCTGACGTCAATGCGCCAGGAAGTATAAAGACCTCAGCCGACGCTATTACCCCAGTTTTTCTTGCCCCAGATGTCAGGTGCCCAAAACCTCAGCAGCCAAAATACCTCATAACAGACAAGACTCAAAGAAAAAACAAAAGAGGGGGTAGGAGGGAGGGTAACTCAGACTGCAACAGTGAACACACTCAAACATCTACATTTATGGTAAGAGTACACAACTGTACTATGTCCTTCGTGGTTCACTGTTGCAATCATGACTGTAGGGTTGAGTCCCAAAGCTAAGAAAGGGTGGCTGGAGGAGAAACAGAAGGAGCGGCCACAAAACTTTGCAAAACCGCAGAAGCAGAACTGGCCCTAGATTTAGAATAGAGAGGGAGGTTGTAATGCTTAGAAAAAGTATGCACAGAACTCCAAGTAGCAGCCTCTAAAATATCCTTGGTAGGAACCACATAAAGAAAGGCTGCTGAGGTAGCAGTAGCCCGGGTAGAATGAGTCCTAATATTAACAGGAACTGGATTGCCATGAAAAGAGTAACAGAACTTGATGCAGTGGGCAATTCACTTAGAAATAGTTTGCTTATACATAACATGTTAAGAGAGATGAGCCTTCCTAACTCTTATTTAATTATAATGAGACAATTAAAGGATCTTTCCATAAGTTATTTTAGTAATTTCAAAATTAAAGAAGAAGACTTAACCATTTGTTCAAACTTATGGCACACTCTTATGCAGGACTCCAAATATATAACAGCTTCATATAATTTGGTAAAAGACGTGAAATATAAAAACCAGATACTCTTATCAAAATACTGGAAGGATAAAATATTACCGATTGATGATAATAAAATATTGAAAGCAATTAACTTAACTTTAAAATCAGTATCTCTTCAAAAGTTATTATTTACTCAGCTGATGATATTTAACAACGCTTATTACACTTGTCTCAGTCTGCATAAATTCAACTCTAAAAATTCACCTAAATGTCCATATTGTATCGATCAAACGGCTGACCTTTTACACATGTTCTGGAGCTGTAAATGTATATTCAAACTCTGGAATTCTTTAAAAATTCAATTACAAAAAATGGGATATCAACAGTCCACACTTTCTTGGGAGTTTATGATTCTTCATATTCCTCCGAATAACTTGGACAGATCCCAAATGATCATACTCATAAATATTTTCTTGTTAATGAAGCTTTATATAGCTATAAATTGGCTGAATCCATCTCAGACTTCATGGGAAAACTTTCGAAGTGTAGCGATAAAACATATTTTAGCACATAAATTACTAATTAAAGATCATAAGAAAAATATAAATAATACAAAATTATGGGAGCAAATCTTTAACATTGTGTTAGCATAACATTCTAATCCAGTTCTCCCCTGGAAGTACATACTTAATATGGAAGTTAGTATTGATAAGCCTGTATATTGATACTAGATCTTTTAATACTCTTTTTAGAACTTTATCTCAATGTATAATGATCTTATGCAACTGTTGGAAGCATTCATGTATATAATGTATATACGTTGTAGTATTGTATTAATAATTGGAAAAGAATAAAGATTTATTATTGAAAAAAAAAAATAAATAGTTTGCTTAGTGATTGCTTTCCCTAGAACAGTAAGAGCATAAGCAACAAACAATTGGTCGGATTTCCTGAATATCTTGGTCCTGTCCAGGTAAAAACGAAGCTGCCTGTGCACATCCAAAGAGTGCAAAAGACTTTCTTCCTCACTTTGAGGATTAGGATAAAAAGTAGGCAAATGAATAGTCTGAGTCAAGGCCACTGCCGAAACCACCATAGGCATAAAGGTGGGATTAGTCCTTAGGGAAACCCTGTCCTGATGAAAAATAATGAAGGGTTCCACAGACATGAGTGCTTGCAATTCCGAAATTCTTCTAGCAGAGGTTATAGCTAAAAGAAAAGCAGATTTCCAAGACAAATATTTTAAATCCGTGGAAGCTGCAGGTTCAAAAGGAGACAAGGTTAATTTTTCCAAAACATAGTTAAGATCCCAAGTGGGAACAGGTGCTCTTATAGGGGGCCGAACATTCTTATCCCTTCTAAGAAATTGTTTAAGTAATGGATGAGAAAAAAATCAGAGGATCTGTATTGTAATGTGCAGAAATAGCAAAAGCATGAAGCTGGATAGATGAAAAAGATTGGCCCGTATGTAGCAACTCTGCCAGATACTTTAAAATCAGAGGAATGTTCGGAACAGTAGAATCACCACCTTGGACCTGATTCCATGAGCAAAATCTTTTCCATTTACCTGCATAAGATTTCCTAGTGCTGGGCTGTCTAGCTTCAAGGATTATATCCATTACTTGTTTGGAAAGGGTAGAGGTGTTTACAGACCCTGGATCCGCCAGGCAGCTAGATGCAGAGTTTTGACATGACTGTGCAGTATCCGGCCGTCCCGTTGAGACAGTAGATGAGGGATTTGAGGCAGAATCCAGGGAGGCTCCTGAACCAGGTTCATCAAAGTGGAATACCAGAATTGTCAAGGCCAATTGGAAGCCAGTAAAATCATTTGCGGTCTGTCCTGTTTTATCTTCAGAAGTACCCGAGGTAGAAGAGGAAAAGGAGGAAAAGCATATACTGAGGGGTGTTTCCAACTGAATGAGAGGGCATCCACTTGCCATGCCAGTTTGTGGTAGGTCCTGGTGCAGAATGTTGGAAGTTGATGATTCTGAGGGGATGCAAAAAGATCTATGTCCGGACATCCCCATGCCTGTACTATCATCCTGAATATCCGAACATCCAACATTCATTCGGGTAGATCCAAAAGTGTCCTGCTCAATGTGTCTGCCAGAGTGTTGATTTTTCCTGGCAGGAATTGTGCCTGTAAGTGGACTCTGCAGGTCAGTGCAGTGTACCACAGAGCCATGGCTAACCTGCACAGGGGGTAAGAGTGAGAGCCCCCCTGCTTGTTTATGTACCACATCACTGTAGTGTTGTCCGTCTTTATCAACAACTGCCCTGGTAGAAGAAAGTCCCTGAAGGCTATCAGAGCATTCTGTACAGTGAGCATCTCCTTCAAATTTATGTGCAGGTGAATTTGCTCCTTTGTCCAAACACCCTGAAGACATCTCCCGTGCATGTGGGCTCCACAGGCATAATCTGAAGCATCCGTTGTCAGAACTTGGTTGGTTGGTGGAGGACAAAAAGGCCTCCCCTTGTTCTGGAGACAGGCTTCGGCCCACCAAAGAAACTCTTGCTGTAGACAAGGCAAAATCGTGATCACTGTTTCCAAACTGTGGTAATGCTGAGACCACACACTCTTGAGCTACCACTGTAGTTTCCTCATATGCAGTCTTGCATATGGTATTAGGAGAATGCAGGAAGCCATGTAACCTAAAGCCTGCAGTACCTTTCTTGCAGTCAGCTGTTTCATTGAAGCCAGGTGTTGGAAAGAAGAAGCCAGTTGCGCTTTTTTGTCTGGTGTCAAGGAAGTCATCTGGATTGTAGTACTCAGAAGAGCACCCAGGAAAGTAATCTGTTGTGTGGGCACCAGATTTGACTTCTTTAGATTCACTGTGAATCCAAGGTACTGTAGAAGATGCTGCACAAAAGCTAGATGCTGAAGTAGAGTGTCTTTGTTGTCCACTTGAATAAGACAGTCATCCAGATAAGGGTATATTTGAATCCCCTTCTGTCTGCAAAACACCATTACTGGTGCCAGGCACTGTGTAAAGACCCTGGGTGCAGTAGATAAGCCAAAGGGCAGCACAGAGAACTGGTAATGCTTCGAGCCCGCTTTGAATCTCAAATACCTTCTGCACTCTCGCCTTACAGGAATATGCAGGTAAGTTTCCTTTAAATCCAGAGTCACCATACAAGCGTTCTTGCCCAACATAGGCAGCAGCTGCTGCAGAGTGAGCATCTTGAATTTTGGTACATCTAGGAAGGTGTTTAGTACGGAAAGGTCCAGGATTGGACTCCACGAAATTTCCTTCCTGGGAACCAGGAAAAGTCTTGAATAAAAACCTTGCCCTATTTCTAAATTTGGTACCAATTCTATGGCCCACATAGCTAAGAGGGACTGAACCTGCAGTTGTGTCTCTGCCCATTGATGATTCAACAGATCTGGCCAACCGTTCAGTCTTGGCAAGTTGTGGAAATGAAATCTGTAACCTCTTGAGACTATGTCCAGAACCCAATTGTCCCGGGTTATGCGGCCCCAATTTTGATAAAAAAGAGAAATCTTTCCTCCCAAAGGTGCTTTGAGGAGAGGAGCCCCTGGAACCAGAAAGAGAGAGTCATAAAGACTGTTTCCAGTAGGGTTGAGACTTATCTTCACCACCTTTGGGAGAGGGGGCAGGCCACTG
Organism: Protopterus annectens; assembly: GCF_019279795.1. NCBI lineage: Eukaryota > Metazoa > Chordata > Ceratodontiformes > Protopteridae > Protopterus > Protopterus annectens. Next base: position 729,517,882 of record NC_056728.1, on the reverse strand, counting down.
CCTATTCCTAAAAAGGGTTTGTGCCTGTCCCCTACCTCTGGAATGCCTGAATCTGCTTCTCTGAGGCCTGTCCAAGCTTGGAAAGGACCAAGGTTTAGCTGGCCAGTGCCTGCTAAATCTAGGAGGTTGCACCTGTATAAAATCCGTAACCATCTGCATAGATTTGGCTTTGTCCTCCATTTTCTTTAATACCTCTTCAGCTTTGGCCCCAAACAAAACATCGTGCTGCAAAAGGGCATCCAAAAGTTTGGCTTTAACCTGATCTGGCAAGCTTTGTTCCTTTAACCAAGCATGTCTACTAATAACTGTGCCAGTTGTCGCAGCACTACAAGAAGCTTCCAAAGAATCGAAACCACAATGCAGGGTATGTTTACCCACTTGTTCAATAGCATGCAATAAATCCTGTAACTCCTTATCATCCACACCAATAGAAACAGCTGACATCTTTTGTTTAAATACAGACAAAAGGTATTGCTGATACTTTAGCATATGAAATTGACAGTTCAAAGCTCTAATAGACAATGTAGCAGAAGTATAAACTTTTTTACCCCATCTTTCCAAAGCCCTGGGCTCTCGGTCAGAGGGAATAGGATGTTTAGCAGAGGCCACCTGAACACTCTTAGGGCCCTGAGAAATTGTTTCCGGATCAGGGGAAAGATTCTTAAAAAGAAACTTGTGAGAATCTGGAACCCTATAATACCTATCTGTTTTGACCGGAGTAGGGGAAAAAGAATCAGGAGAGAGGGAAGCTTCCGAAAAAACATCATCTACAATGTCCTGTCCAATACAGGAGGAATAGCAAGAGGCTCATGCTGAGGGAGAAGAAGAAAATCCCTAAGCCTTTTCTTGGTTTCAGAGAATTCCTGCCCTTCCCAGTGAAAATGCTCCCTCATATCATGCAAAGTTTCACCAAAAGAATAATCCTCAGGAGGAGAGGCTGAAGGAAAGGAATCTTCAGCATCAGAATCCTCATAAGGAGGAAAGGAACAATCGTGCTCAAGGGAAGAGGCAGAAGAAACAGAAATTTGGTCTGAAGAATCATAATTGGATTGTAATCTAGGCTTTTTGTCAGGAGGGGGATGAGAACCCCTGATCATAGATAACAACTCTTCAGCCATCCCAAGCATCTGCCTTTGAGGCCTAGGACCCTGATCAAAAGGCGCCTGTGCTTGCCATTTCTTTTTAGCTGGAACCGTAGTCATTGTCTTAGAATGCAAAACTGAATCCATATTGACATGAAGCTGTGAAGGCCTGAAAACTCTCTCAGAAACCGGTACCTGCCTACCGGCTCCAGACCCAACTGAGGGAATAGTATCCGAAGGTCCATTCCCTGGCAATTCTGAAGGCCTCATCAGCTACACACTGGAGGTGGTACAGGCAGTTGGTTCAAAAGAGGTGGACGACAGGGGCTGCAAAGTTGCTTCACTGATGATCGACGAACCAGCAACTGGCAATAACTGAGTAATATCCTTTGCTTTGGACCTTGGAAGCCTGTCTTTATCTTTGCACCTCTTACACACACCAGAAGCAGGAAAAGAATCCAAAGACATATTATAATTAAACCTTTTACCAAAATAGTAGAAGGCAACGTTGTACCTACGCCTAATAATACGCTGATTAAATCTAGCACAAAACCCACAAATAGCAACATCGTGGTCAGGCCCCAGGCAGGGAATACAATGAGTGAAAATCCCTATGAGGTTTTTGTATCCCACAAGAAATACAATTATTAACCTTTTCAGACATCTGACTGGAGCAAGAAATAGACCTCCCCAACGGGGTACTTATCTTAAAAAACGAAAAATCCTGGAAGTAAATCCAAAAACAGACAGGATTAGGCCGACTGGCATCAGCGAACTGCTCAGGGCACCGCGCAGCAAGAAAGACTGGGGTAATGGCATCGACTGAGGTCTTTATACTTCCTGGCACATTGACGTCAGGATAAAAGTGACCTCAGCTGATGCCCAATCCAGACTTTAGGATTCTGGCCGATCGAGGGCTGCTGCTGACAGGAAGAACCCTACAGTCATAACTGCAACAGTGAACCACAAAGGACATCAAGCACTGATCCTTGTGGGATGCCATTACTGACAGGGAAAAAAGATGAGAGCACTGATTGCTATTTTACTGATTGACATCTATCTATGAGATAACTCTCTTGAACCAGTTTAGGGTGTTTGGTGTTAGACCTATGGCTGACATTTACTCTAGTAGTTTAATATGGCAGACTGTATCAAAGGCCTTTGATAGGTAAAGAAATATGGCAGAGACAATTTGATCACTACCTCTGGCTTTGTTCACTGTATCTGTGAAAGCTATAAGAGCTGTGTTTGTGCTATGTAAGGGTTGAAAGGCATGCTGGGTTTAAGTTAGAAGTTTTTCTTGGTTGGCAATTGCAGGATTCTAACTTAAACCCAGCATGCCTTTCAACCCCCCTATAAAATCCAGTTATTTGTGGATACATTTTTCTAAGCTTTTATAGGGGGGGTAGGATATTGGTCTGAAATTACTGATGTCTGTAGAAGAACTGCCTTTATGGAGTGGAATGCTATGTGAGTTTTTTCCCGATTATGGAGACATAGTTTACCTATATGGATCTATTTATGAGTATGGATATTGGGGTAACATAATACTTGCTGTTATTTTAAGGAATTCACTTGGTAGATTATCGACAGAGGCAGTACAGATTTTTGGTTTGCTTAAGAGGTATTTCAGATAAGATGTAGATACTGATTGAAGTGCAAATGAGGAGGTAATAGTTGTTTGTGATCTGCAGTACTATGACTAAATTGTTTTGCAATAGATGATATGTTGTTTACAAAGTAGGTATTAAGTTGTGTAGCAGTGTCCAGAGTTATGTTATTTGATCATAGATTGGGATTATGTTTTTGTCCTAATTGCAGTATTTTCTTGATGGTTGACTAGAATTTCTTGGGATTGGCTTTGCAAATATTTTGGGGTTCCCTATAGTATTTTTTGTAAAAAATGATCTGTATTTTGGCCTGGTTACGAAGACTTTTATATTGTTAGAGGTTTTGTGGGGTTTTGTTTGTCTGCCACTTTTTCCAGGCTTTGTCTCTAGTTTGCATTAGTCTTCTTGTAGTGTTAGATAACCAGGGTGCATTTTGTTTATTTCTTATGGGGGGGGACATTTTGTTTAAGGTGTTCAGAAATATTGAGTTAAAATTCTCAACAGTGTCATCTACAGGGATATTTCTTAGTACTTTTCAGTTTATTGAGGGAAGGATATTGTTGAAGGTCTGAGGTTTAAATTTTGTTGCGTTACAGATAGTTTTTATAGTTTACTGGTTTGGAGGATTTTGTGTGCGATGTTTGGTAAAGAAATGGAGATGGTCACTGAGGGGATTTGATAGGCTTACAGATGAGGCAAATGTAGTGGAATAAGATACTAACATCCAGTCTACTATGGAATTTGAGTTTTTGATAAAGTATGTTGTAGTTTGTATCAACTGTTTGTATCCAAAAAGATTTATGATAAATTTAGGGGAGGTAGATATAAGGTTAAGTCAATTAATAACAACATCTCTTAGTATGACTGTTTCATGAGGGATGAAAGCTGAGGCCCAGTGTAGAATATCTTCTTATACATTGATATTATGGGCCTATTTTAGAACATCGACTTTTGAAAACGTCGAATGTTCTAATATCGACCCCTATTCAGCGAACACTGACAACATCGAACATGCAGAACAGTGAATTTTTTTCAAGGGAAAAAGTTTGCTGTTCTGACACACATACACACAAGTTGAAAGGCACCACACTCTCTGAAGAATGCCCAAATGAGTTCGACTGTTAAATTTCAGCTTCCGTTTTGTAATAAGCACTTTGATGGCTTAAGATAACCAAAAAAATGTCTGTAGGCAGGTCGAAATAAGAAGTTCTTTTATTCCACAGCACCACCACAAGTAAAACAATACGATAAACACAAGCGCTTTCGCCCGTTCGTAACGGGCTTTTTCAAGTGTACTGGTTGTTTGTAAAACTTCATTTTTAAAATAAAGCAACCCTGTCATGTGCTTGCTTTAATTGAATCATCACCATCAATTAATTGTAATGAAATTTTTAAAAAGACATTGTTTAAAATGAACTTCCTTCACTTAAAGTCCTAGAAAATGCTTCCATTAAACATATAAATGTTCATCAAGTGAACAGTAAGAATAAGACTTAATTAAAAAATCTCCTAATGTTGTAAAAAATTTTTGTTTAAACAGTTATGACATTAAATACAATGCTAACTTATACAGAATACATTTCATTAAATGAATTACCAAAGTAATTCATCATTACTAAAAGATAACAGTTCAGAGGACCTTACTTAAACTTCCTATAGTAGATTCGGTGTTACCAAGTCCCATACCCTTTGTGTTGTGTTAATGTTATTCCCTACCCCTTAGTCATCCACTATCACACAAAATACAAGTGTATTGTGACTGTGTATTATTGAAGGCTGTTATTCCTACGTACTCATACTTCATTTCAACATATTTCTTTTAGCTCGGAGGATGTCACCAATGCTTGTCCCCTCATTTAAACCTGGGTGCTTTGTAGCATTTAAATTCAACTGCCAAATGAGTTCCTTAATACCAAGAGCCGTTTCCCAGTCACCTCCCCTTGGATCTTGTCTTACTTTATCAAGTACAAAAAATTTTAATGACATATTTTTACAGATCAAAGAATGCTTATAAAAAGCGTTAGTTTTTTTTTTCGTTTTAATGTCATTTGTGTGCTCATATATTCTCCGTTTGAGTTGCCTTTCAGTTTTGCCCACATAAAATGATGGGCAACTCTGACACAAACCTAAGTATATCACACCCGATGAATTACAATTGTAGTTGGATTTAGCATGGAGAATAGTTTTACGAGCAACAATACTAACCTGATCCTTGTTAATAAGGTATGGACACTGCTTACATCTGCCACATGAAAAAGTGCCTTTTTGTTTGTGTACTGCCCCTTGCTGTTTCTCTATTACATTCATGTTCTGCTCAAATATTCCTTTCAAGTTTATATTTCTTTTTCTAATAAAGGAAATATATTCTGGAAAAATTTTGTTGAATTCATCTTGTGAAGTAATCATGGGCCATAAGTTCTTAAATGTGTTCTCAATAAATATTGCATCTTGCGAATATGTATATACAAAGCTGGCATTTCTACTAGTGTTTGCACCCTCCTGCTTTTGGAATGATGCCAAACCTGCTCCCAATATAGGTTTAAATTCATGTTCTCTTTTATAAGAGATTTCATCCACTATGGTTTGAAATAATGTTAAAGGGTACCCCCTACTTATAAATGCTTCTCTCAAAAATTCAATTTCCTCAAAAAACAACTTGTTACTGCTGCACATTCTAGACGCTCTCACAAGTTGTCCTTTAATAATACCCTTTTTAATGTGCCAAGGATGACCACTGTCAAAATGCAGATATGTGTTACAATATGTTTCTTTTCTAAATATTTGTGAGGTAAAGCCTTTTTGATTTACTCTTTTTGTTAATTTAATGTCCAGGTAATTTAAACTCTCACGGCTAACATTATGTGTAAATTTTAGAAATTTGGTAGTGTTTTCCAAATAATCCATGAAGTTCAAAAGTTGATGTTCTGTACCTGACCACAAAATACAAATGTCGTCCAAAAACCTCCTGTAAAATACGATGTATTCTCTCCAACTAGTGGAGTGGATGTACTCCTTCTCCCACTTGTGTAGAACTATGTTTGCATAAGAAGTAGCGCAGGGTGCACCCATTGCCACCCTGCTCTTCTGCTTGTAGAATTCCTCATTGAAATATATAAAGTTGTTATAAAGCACAATTCTCATAAATTCCAATATTGTGTTAACCAAATCGTGATTTAACCCTGATTCCTTAGCAATAGTTTGCCCAAACCAGTCCAAGCCTATCTCGTGCGGAATACTTGGGAACAGTTCCACAATGTCTATTGTGACCATCAGTAAATTGGAATTATCAATTTCTTGGTCAATATTAGCTAAGAACTCCCAAGAATCCTTACACACAAAATCTAATTGCGTTACATATGTTTTCAAGTGAAAATCAATGAATTTACTGAGAGGTTCTGTAACACTACCTGCTCCTGCTACAATAGGGCGAAATTTTAATGGAGTAAGCCCTTTGTGCACTTTGGGAATGCCAAATAACACAGCTGTTTTAGGCTTAGGAACAAGTAGATAATTATGTATTTTCTCGTCCAAAAAACCTTGTAAAAGTAAGTCATGTATATAATACTTAACTTTACTAACTGCTATGTTAAGTTCATTCAGCGAGCTAGGTTCATAGATGTGGGTGTTCTGCAGTAAACCGTATATGTAACTTTCATATTCAAGCTGTCTCATCAGAACTATTCCCCCTCCCTTGTCCAGTTTCATCACTCTAGTTTTGTTCTTCTTTAACATATCCACTACTTCATGCAAGTGCTTGGGAAAATTACTTGGGAACTTATTTTCATTTTTAGATAAATTGTCCCTTAAAATCTTTTCGATTACTTCCTCAAACACTTTTAATTTAGGATGGACAGGGGGGTTGAAAGTGCTACTTCTAGTAAGTGACACCTCCTGTGTTGGTTGATCTTTGAAAATTGTGCTTAAATTTAAATTCCTTACAAACATCTTTAATTCAATTAACAGCTTGGGGAGAAAACTGGGCCTGTTAGGTACAAATTGCAACCCTTTTGTGAATAATTCAAAAAAGTCTTCAGTAATGTTAATGTCCGTGTAGTTGTAAATACTGAAGTTATCAAAAGTGTGAATAGTGCATAAACCTTGCTCACTTACAACTGATGAAACCACAATGCCATTCCTACTGGAATGTTTATTGGCGCTCAACGCCTTTTGCCCCATGCATTTTGTTGGTATTGATTTGATTTCACCCGTGGTCTGCCCTGGGGAAGTGAAAAACCCTGTTGCATGTTGTTAGTACTTTTTTGTGCTAGCCTCTCACTTCTTCTGGGCATCTCACCTTCATTGAAACTGTTAGAAACACTCTGATTAACTGCACTATCTGTATTCCCCAGGTTGTTCTGCTTGCGTGTACCTCCTACTGGGTATGCTCTCCCCTCCCTGTATTCTATAAGGTCCCTCTCAAGCTTTCTTGCCTTTCTATCTAAAACTTTGAAACAATGTTCATCCACTTCTCTAAAAGTCTCATTGTACTTTCTTTTGTAACTCAAAAATCTGTCATCATTAACAATGTTATCATGTAGTACATTTAGTTCATTCAAAAGAACATCTTCCTTTGTCACATAATCTTCTACCATTAGTTTTAAAACTTCAATTCCTGTTTTGTTAAACAAGTCAGTAAGTTTAGAATGCAGATTAGAACCTGCATGAGCGCTGTTGGGGTATCTAAAACAGCGCAACCCCTTAGGAACACGCTCCACTTTAATACATTCTTTTAAATAATTTATCTCAAGTTGTGAGTTTTTGAAAGCATACAGTTTGTCCTTAAAACTTTCAAACTCAATGTCCAAGTGCTCCATATGTAAATTGAAAGTACCTGTTTTGAAACACGGCAATTGCTCTGTCCAATCCTTAAAATTGAAGCCGTTGTCTGCGTGCATAGCTCCGTTTCTTTCCGTTCATTTATTTCCGTTAGGGGAAGCCGGTAGATGACCCACGATAACCGTATCTCTAGTTGAAGTCCCTGGTTTCGGACCTCTTCTATATTCTGCGTTCCGTTCCTTCTCCTTCGCCTGTTGCTGGTTACATGGAATTCCGGAACTATTGGAACCCTCAGCCTGTTTAGAGTTCATAATTGTGTTGTTGAGCTGCGATAAAAGAGCCAAAACCTGGTTCAGCTCCTTTCTAGTGACCGGCGTGTCATCCGGTTCTTCCCCCAACAAAAAAGGCGTGTCGACAAACACCGGAGATGTGGCGTCATCCGCCATAGCACCAAACCAGGAAACAAGAGACTGTAACAGTACTGAACCTTAGAAAACACAAGTTGAAAGGCACCACACTCTCCGAAGAATGCCCAAATGAGTTCGACTGTTAAATTTCAGCTTCCGTTTTGTAATAAGCACTTTGATGGCTTAAGATAACCAAAAAAATGTCTGTAGGCAGGTCGAAATAAGAAGTTCTTTTATTCCACAGCACCACCACAAGTAAAACAATACGATAAACACAAGCGCTTTGCCGTTAAGTAGCGGGCTTTTTCAAGTGTACTGGTTGTTTGTAAAACTTCATTTTTAAAATAAAGCAACCCTGTCATGTGCTTGCTTTAATTGAATCATCACCATCAATTAATTGTAATGAAATTTATATGTTTAATGGAAGCATTTTCTAGGACTTTAAGTGAAGGAAGTTCATTTTAAACAATGTCTTTTTAAAAATTTCATTACA
>NC_056728.1:729432014-729504514 GCF_019279795.1 Protopterus annectens | reverse complement strand
AGGCCAAAGAACACATGAACGCAAACAAACAAAAATACATACAAAAACAAAATAAAACAAAAAAAAAAACAAAAAGGAAAATGCCACTGATTTATAAAAACTTTATTATAATGTATTCTAATAGTTTAGCATGATTCGAATAAAAAAAAATCAAATAAAATGAGAGTTTTATATAATACAATGTGAGTAAGGATGAATTTGGCCCACTGCTTGCATAATAGACAGGTAAAGCCCTGAGGATTGAAATTGAAAGTGAAAGACAAATGAGGAAAATGTAGGAAATGCAAGGTAGTTAAATATTTACAATCAGCTTGAGAGCTTGAGATGGTGCAAAGAAAAGCCATCCTGCCACATGCGCCTTAAGGAAAAATATACATATAATCTATTAACATATACTGCACAAAAACGAAACAAACACACACACACACACACACACACACACACACACACACACACACACACACACACACACACACACACACACATTCATCTTACTTCTCTGCTTTTCCCATTCTTTCCTTTTTTTTTGTTTTTTTTTTTACAAAAAGGAATTTCATATGACAAATCTTTTGACAGATAACAATACTTCAGAAGCACTGCTGAGACTGCATTCACAAAGAATCTCATGTAACAGCACTGTCGTCACTAAACTCTGCCTTTATCAATGCAACTGGAAGTCAAGCTATGACACTTGTATATTCAGTAACCCAGCTACAGAAAGTGCTTAAAAATGAGAAACTATAACATTTTCATGGTATCTGTTTAGAAGGAGGAATTAGCTGCTCTGTTTTTGCATGAATATGTTATTTTTTCTTCATATATTATTTTTTAATTCAAGTAAATTGCACACTTTTGAAAATGTGTTAGTTATTTTTAAATATGTATAAATGATTTCACAAGCAAAGAAAAAATTATTAGGCAACTGAAATGTTACTTATGTTAATAAATGTATGTAAACATATTCAGGTTTGAACTGAATCTTGATGCATAAAATATATTATAAATAAACAATATCACAGCATTCCGCAAACATTATCTTTTTCAACTGAGGATTCACAGCAAAAATGCAGTTGAATTATATCTTATATTCCAGAATCTTAAACTTTAATTGTGACACTGATATATGCTTTTAAAATGCTGTTTTTCACTCTTGTAACAAAGATGCCACCATAAGGAATTTTAGGCAGTAACTTTTTGTTTTATGTCAAAAAATGAATACCACTGGATAAATCAGTGTATCTGAAAACTAAAGTTTATTAGTTGTAATTCTGTCTGAAACTGTATCAAGAATTTTATAAAACTTAACAAATAATTAGCATTACTTATTTGCTAACAATGCTTAAGATTTTTATGAAAAATCTTATTTATTCATATGTTGTACCATTCACACTGTGTAAGGAAAATAACTGACTACTGGTAACCTCTCTTTAATGAAACAGAAAGGCATTGTGGGCCACATACTGCAGAACTCCACTTTAATAAAAGTTTAGCGCTTTCATCAGAACTGCTTCCACCTTCTTCAGAACACCAACATACAACAATGAAATGTTTAAATAGATACATCACAATCACATGATACTAAAGACACTCCCATCTATACTGAATTTAAAATTCCAGCCTTCCAAAAAAGCATATTTTTACACAGTTCAAAACCTTGCTTATTACAAAAACACTAAAATAAAATAGGTGTATAAAAACATATGCGTATTAAATAAACAGAAACAGCAAAATTGTGATAGCTAAAAAAGCACTTAAACACAATGTGATGACTGTGCCCTGGCCCAGCAATCAAGGAGCCTCAGTCCTCACCATTAACAACAGGGAGATTGTCTCCTAGAAGATAGGAAAGGATAACTAATACACACAGTAAAGCACAATTTCCCTTAAGTGCAACCAGAGATCACAGTCAGTCTGGGGATGGTTGCTCCCTTGCTCTCCAGGTCCCCAATAAGACTCCCTACTGGCACAGCTATAGGGTCCAGATCTCAGCCTACCTGGCAAGCTAACCTCCAGTACCCTCTCTGTCCAACCAGTGATTCGTGTCCCTGCCCAGATAGCTTACACACCACACACACACACTTTGAGAAGAGGTTATACAACCACACAGACCCTCCTGGGAAAAAGGCTGGCACAGGTTCTCCAGCTGTGCCCCTTTACCCAGGCTATATGGTAGTAATTACTGCCACCACCAGCTAATAAATATCAGCTACTCAAAGGCCTTTAAAAGGGTGCTCAATTATTACTGTGCAATATTATTATCCAATGGTAGTATGACTAACAGTCAAGGCTTACTTTAGAGTGGCCTATTACAATAACCTCTATAAATATGCAATGTACTCTAGAGCTTATCTCTACACAAAGCAGCCACAGGTAGAAGGTTTTAAAAATATTTAATAATAAATAAATCAACAGTACAAAAATATGACAGAAAACCAGAACATTCTACAAAATCAAAGACAGATAAAAAACACTCTGGTACTTGTGTCTACCTTGGATAGGGGGATACTCTGTACACTTAAACTGCATATCTGCTCCTTGCCTTGCTTGGACACATCCACAGTCATTACATGGGGGAGTGGGGTACAAGTATGTCACAATTTGAAATGTCTCTGGCTGACGGTGATGGCCCTGACACATTTGTCATACTTCTAAACCTCAGAGTAAGAAATCTGGACAAAGCTATAAATAGAACTTGGACAAAGGCCCAAAATAAGGACAATTTTTAAAAATATTCTCTTATAAACTTAGAAAGATAATAGAATAGTAGGTCTTGCATTAGTATGAATTTTCTGAAGGGTATGAAATCTGAAACTCAAATGTCTGTCATTATTTTCTAACTTTAATCTTTAATGATTTGCCACTAATTTGCCAGAAAACCACAATTTTATGAAAAACGGACCAAATGTGATGCAAAAATATAGAATAGACACACAATACAGCTGGGAAACTGACACTGATGACACTTTTTTTAATATTAGTACTGTTAAGTTGAGCAGCTTACAAAATAAGAGAATCTACATGCATTTCTGAAATAAAAGTAATCTATAACTCCAATCATTACAATTATTTATTAATTGTAAACCCTCCACATTTTCTTCCAAAATTGCCATTTTTCAAAGGGATTATTAGGGGGAGAGCAACATTTTGAGCCAAAATCAGGGACAGTTGAGAGGTTTGGATATACCTAATTCTATAAAGTGATTTGTTTGCGTGTACCTTTCAACCTTTTAGTGCAGGAAATCTGGACAAGGCCAAATATATTGGGGGGAACATACAAACAATACAAAAAATTGCTCTTGTATAAATTTAGACAGTTGATAGAATAACAGGTATTGCTTCAGCATGCAGTTTTCTGAAGGGTATGAAGTCTGAAACTCAATATCTGGCATCATTTAGTGACTTCATTCCTTAATGATTTTCCAGAAAACTACACATTTTATGAAGAACAAACCAAAAATAAAAAGCAAAAATCTATTCATTCTTCAAAAATCTGGACAGCTGAGAGGTATAGTTCAGCCGGGGCTGTCTTTCAGTTTGCTGCCCTTCCCCCCCCTCACAAAATCATGGTTGAATGGGGCCTCCCTCCTGCAGCCATTCCAATGTCCAATTACTTGGCTATTTCACCCCATTTACCAAAACAGTGGGTTGGGACTGTGGCCTAATGGTTAAGGTGTTTGCCTTCCAAACACAAGGTTCAGGGTTTGAGTCTCACAAGGGACAATTGTCTAGGCTTAAAATGGCTGGCAAGGGCAGTTAGCTTAGTACTAATCTATGAACCTATGTGCATACTGCTTTACTTCTATGATGATTTGGATTTCATTTCAAAGTTTTATTTTACATTTTACAGCACAAACACTAATAGACATCTACTAAACAAAGCAATACAGTCTCACAATGAAAATAGACTTAGCATTAAAACTTCTCTACTCTTGAAACTCGCATTAATTGAAACATCATTGAAACCCACATTCAAAGAAAATACATCTAGCCAGTGGCAGATAAAGATTATCTCTCGGCTGTTTTCAAATCATAGGCCCCCTTGCACACAAAACATACATGTGTTCTTTGACACACCTTCCTAATTGTATTAAATTATATTCCTTGTATAACACAGTGCAGTTGTTAGAGGGCATTTTAAATGCATTGTTTTGAACATTTTTCCAGTAAACAATGAAACAAAATGCATGCACCAATGACAAAACTACCCAGTTCAGAACATTTCCATCATAAAAGTATATTCAGACTTCTACAATCCACCAGTATAAGTAAATATGCACAATCTCTGAAGCAGTAAAATCATCTAAATAATTCCACATTAAAGAGATCTGTAACTAATGAAGAGGTTGCTGCTAGCAAACAACTTTATATTTCATTGTTTCATCTACAAATAAAGTGCTTATTGCTGATGCTACCTCTCAACTGTACAGATTTTTGCAGAATGTCCAAATTTTTGCCTCATATTTTTGGTATGATCCTCCTAAATTCTTTACTTTTTTGGCAAATAGCTGAGGATTGAAGTAATTAAATAATGACAAACATGAGAGTTTAAGACTCCACATCCTTCAAAAAATTAATGCTAATGCAAAACCTATTATTCTATCAACTTTCTAAGTTAGTAAGAGCAATATTTAAAATATGTCCCTATTTGTCCCCCCATCATATTAGGGTTTGTCCAGATTTTTTTCTCTAAGAGGTTGAAAGGTATCTAATGCTCTTGAGGAATAAATTGCCTATGTTACATTACAAAAATGATAAGCTAGTAATATTTTAATAGGAAATGGATGGCAAACTGATAACAGATTCATCATTACTAGGTATCTCCGCCAAAGAGAACATTCTCAGAACTGCAGCATCCACCCCCTTTAAAAGTACAATACAGTACAGTATCAGCAATGCATCTACATACCATGGAAGTAGAACCCACAGCCTTCTGCATCAAAAGCAAGTATTCAACCTGTTATGCTATTAGCAATGCAAGCAGACTCAGCATAAGCAGCATTAAACTTCTCTTCCCCTGAAGCTGTCAGCTCCTTGTAAAATCCACTTGACACTCAACTGTATCTCTCAACTTTGCAGTACAAGAAATCTGGAAAAAGCCAAAATGTATTGGGGGGACAAAATCCCAAAAAACAGGGACACATTTTAAACATTGCTTGTATAATCTTGAAAAGTTGCTAGAATAAAATGTATTACAACCATGCATTTCACTGCCAAGTCTTGAACCCAGGACCCTGTGCACTACAGTCAGAGCAACATACTACTATGTCAAATCAGCTGTTTCTTGAAAGACAGGCAGACTGAAACTTAAATGGCTATCCTTTAGTGAACTCAGTTCTCACCATATCTCTCAACCTCTTAGCACAAAACACCTGTACAAACCCAATAATGGAGGAATACAGTCCCCCAAACATATTCCATGAATTCAGTCCTCACCATAGCTCTCAAAGTCTTTGCACAAAACACCGGACAAAGCCAATAATGGGGGAACACAGCTCCAGCTATATTCAATGAATTCAGTTCTCACCATAGTTCTCAACCTATTGGCACAAAAAAACTGGACAAAGCCAATAATGGGGGAATATAGCCCCAAAAATAGGGACAGATTTTAAATCTTGGTCTTGTAAGCTTAGACAATTTCTAGAATAAAAGGTTTTGTGTTACCGTGTACTTTCTGAAGAATGTGAAGCCTGAAATTCAAATGCCTGTCATTATTTAGTGAATTAAAAATCCAGAAAACCACAGATTTTATGAGGAACAAAACAGAACAAAAATATGAGGCAAAAATCTGAATAGTTTTCACAAGTGGTGGTGGGTAGGGAACTCAGGTTCTTGCTACCTGCACCCAAGGTAGAGGGATTTGAGACTGAGTTACTCTCTGTAGCCACCAGGTATATTTCCTAAGATTTCTCTCTAGCCACTAGGTATATTTAACTGGAGCATTACACACACACACACACACACACACACACACACACACACACACACACACACACACACACACACACACACATGCACACACGCACACACGCACACACACACACACACACACACACACACACACACACACACACACACACACACACACTCGCACACACACACTCACACACACACACTCGCACACACACACACACACACACACACACACACACACACACACACACACACACACACACACGTACCTGAGTTCAGAATTGCAGCAGCTTCATTCTACAAAGTCCCATCTTCCTGCAGTAGCTTTGTTTGAAATAATACGAAGTCCCTTCCCATGAGAGCAGCTATCCATACATGCCTGCAGACATTGCAGTCTGATCCCCTTCCAGTCTATGGGGTTGCAACTGCATAGATTTCTGGGCATCTGTACTCTGATGTCTTCTCTTCATAATTCATACTGGTTAAAGAGCAGTCTCCCATGCATGTGCAGAGTTTCGGGACTGGTTAAACAGCAGTCCAGATTCCCACACTCATGCACAGAGTTCTGGGACTCAAAGCTAATTATTTTATTTCTTTTTTCTTTTATTTTACAGCTGGGGGGGAGGGGGCTGCAGTCCCGCAGTCCAATAGCACGAGCTGCCCTTGAAGAGATCTCAAGTTGTCATATTTGCTGCTACCCTCCCTGAATGTAAAACTGTGACTAGTGGAGAGTCACAGAGATCATTGCTGAGACATCTCTTGTTTGGCATTGATTCTGCAGATATCTAAGACAGTATACAAGAAGTGGGGCTGACCAAGTTTGCTGATGAATGCATGCTGGGTACTGTTATTCACAGATACTAAATATCTCCAGTATGCACTGGAATATGGACATGCCTGGTGTACTCAAGGCACTCTCAAGTTAAATGCAGAAAAAGTGCAGCATAGTAACATTCAGCGAAATATACTTCCACATTATATATTATAAACTGACCTCCCTTTCAAACAAACATGGTCATAACAGATCTAGGTACTAGTGTAGACAATACCCTCTCATTTGATCATCATGTTTTCACCATAGTCAGGAAGTGCTTCTGTCAGGCTCAGTTAATTTCTAAGGAAATAGCTTCAAAATCCAAATAAATCATCCTATCATTGAACTCTTTCCATATCAGACCAATCAATCAAATGCAATGTCCCTTTGGCATGTAGACATCCACACATATTATTCAACTAGAAAGGCCTCAACCATTTTTAACCAAAAATGTAAATGCCTTAAATCTTTCAACTGCCCCAAAAGATTATCACAGCCATCCTTATATTCAGTAGCCTATCAGCTCCCTGAATTGACCTTCCTCTCACTGTTTGACACGTAAATGTTTACCTCTTATTTCTTCTCAAAACCAATGTTTCTAGAAACACCAATGCCAGATGGTTAAATCCACACAGACGAATAAATAAAACTCACTGGAGAGATAGATTTCTAACTCAAAATATTCCCAGCCTGTGGAATAAGATGCCATTTGAGGTCAAACCAAGTACGGCTTTGGCAACCATCAAGGCTAGTCTTAATAAGTGAATGGGCTGGCAGGAACCTACATCAGAGCTGTCATGTACATTTGTCTTAATTTGTGAGATGAGTACTATTAAGTGCTTGGAAAGGGAGGCAAGGTGGTATCAAGCTTTGTTATCACAAATAAGGTACAAACTAGTACTTAGTGACTTTCATAGCCGATCCACAAGATTGAATGCCAAGAAGTGCATCAAGGAAGAGTGAATAGCAGACTCAGTAGAGCTTGAATCACTTTCTGCTAGTATAGAAGCAGCAATTTCATAGGAAACAGCCCACAGAAGGTCGGCATTTGTCTATTTTCAGGTAAAAATAAATATATTAATAGTGATATAGAAATGTAAATCTGTCATTGTTGAATAGCTCATGTAAAAAGGCAGCTACAGTTGAACAGTACTGTACTCATGCACCTGTTCATATACAACCATATATGACCATACATACAACCATAGCGGGTGATGGCATCCCACTGAAACAGGACAACCCCCCCCCCCCCACCACCACGCCTGGCTGCTTTGGGCTATGTTCCACTACCAGCTGTACCCTCTTGCAGTTCTGCACATATCACATGCAACAACTCCATCCAGGCAGCCCTGAGCTATGTAGTATCCTGTGTATGCCTCTGTAGGAGTACACAATGGCAGACATAATGGAGAGATGGTATCAGTATGAGACCTACGTGTGCTGCACTATAGAAGGCACTAACACTCAACTATGGTGTACCCCCCTATAAATTATGTACTTGTCCTAATACCTCCACAGGTATGACTGCATAGAGACAGCTGCACACACTACCCCTTACATTATCCAAACTCTCATACCACATGCATTGGTACTAATGCCATGAAGGACACCCATACAGTAGAGCACACAGCAGATACCTGAGAAGTACATGTCACAGACATATTGCAGTGTTTGATCATATGTAACTCTGAATACTGTGATACACTTTAGGAGTTCTCTATGTGTAAAACATGTCCCGCACCTATCCCAGAGGAACCCAGTAATGTCCTACTGTGCCAGCCTGCTGTTCCTATAACATAGTTACCTTTGAATTGTGCTTCCACATATGCCTTTCCAGTCTATGTTGCCCTGTGCATCTAGGGTAAGCATTGTCCTCCAAACATGGTGGATAACTGCATAGACAGGTTCAGCCCTCTGGAGAGTGATGTATCCCTTGCTATTGGCACTCTGGACACATGGACTGCTCAAGATAACGATGATGGAGTCTCCCACAAATGGTACCTACTGTCAGAGCCAGACCCGGGCTTGTGGTTCTTTGTTCCAGTGATTAAGAAGATAAACTATGCAACGTTTCTACCTTCCTTCAGGAAATTTAATAACCTGCAGCTGATTCTCGAAATGGGATTAGATTGGTTGTTTGTTTCATAACACACAGAATTACATTCAAATAAAGTCTGAATTTTTAAACAGCTACAATTAAAAATAATTTTTAAATACATAGGCATCTTTGCAAGTTTCATGAAAGTGCAAGGCTGTCCAGAGTATAAAAAAATCATCAAAGAAATACTTGACAGCTTTTATGACTACATTATAGTGATTGTTCTCAGCTTTTCAACTACCTTCTTTTTGTTGTTGCAAAAAATGTAAGTTTTAGATTGCACAGTCTTGCTGATACAAAAAACCTGTTCAGAACTGGAAATGGAGCTAGGCTTTTGTTTGAAATGTTACTGATCAAAGACTATACCTCTTAAAAGCATGAATTGTCCATACGGTATCTCCGCTTTCTTTAACTGCAAGGTTTGGGAAATGACTCACAAAAAAAAAAGTAATGTATAAATTACAGCTGACAAGGTGATTGTTATAAAGCTTACTTAGAAATCTGAATTTGTCAGTTACAGAAGCTGTTTTCCTCTACTGTGTCAAGTAATGGAACAACAGTTTACATCTTGCTGTATTAATTTACAATCAAAATGACAACACAAGAAATTTAGTCTTCAAACTAGTCGTCAAAAGCAATCATTTTAATGGTAGTTTTCAATATATTTGACAATGCCAGTTGCAGATAATTATATTTCCTGTTCTAAAACCTGAAAGAATGCAGAATTTTCTTTTGCGTGGTGAAGGTTATTTTTTCTTAAGATGCCAGCAATCCCATTGAAAATATGTTGTATTAATGTCAGAACCATTAAAAACATTTAGTGCCAGCTCGAGATAGCACGTTGCTTGAATTTATCTCTGGTTTATTTTATCAATCATCTGTATCACTTATGTTTCATTTTGTTTGTCTAAAGATGAAAAGAAACAACTCCAGAATAAAATGAGACACTGCTTCAAATCAATCAGACAGCAATTAGACATCTTGTAAAAAAAATGTCTTAATCTGTATTATACCATGACCCCCCCAAAACGTGCACGCTGATTGGCCAGCGTGCCCGTTGTAAATCGAGATATACTAATGGAAAAAGGTCCGGTTGCCCGGACTTTTTTCCATTAGTATAACTCGGTTTTTTAAAACACTGTGTCGCTATGATAAAAGGGTTTAACATAGCGAGACAGCTAAAAATAAGCAGCGGAGATCTCCGTTGCTTATTTTAAACTGTCTCGCTATGTTAAACCCATTTAACATAGCGAGACAATGTTTAAAAGCAACGGAGAAAGCAAGATCTCCGTTGCTTTTGTGTCTCGCTATGTTAAATGAGTTTAACATAGCGAGACAGTTTTAAAATAAGCAACGGAGATGTCCGTTGCTTATTTTAAAACTGTCTCGCTTTGTTAAACTCATTTAACATAGCGAGACACTAAAAAAAAGCAACGGAGATCTTGCTTTCTCCATTGCTTTTGCCCACAGCTCTGAGTACATCAGAACTGCCGCGGATGCCAGACATCTGCGGAAGGGCAGTAAACAGGCATTATACTATGCCATTATTTAAGAAAAGTAACAGTTTCTTTTCTTAAATAATGTCATGGTATAATAGCAATAACCCACTTCTGGGTGTGGGTAATGCTAAATTTACCCACGGTTGGCTTTGTTTGGTCCCTCGGGCTTCGCCCTCGGGACCAAACCACGCCAACCGTGGATAAATTTAGCATTACCCACACCCAGGCGTGGGTTATTGCTATAATGTTAACTAATGAACCACAGTTAAACTGTGTCTTTCTTAGGTCTTATTTCTCTGAAAGATTTCTTTTTGTCAGACAAAAAAAAAGGTGTAAGGAAAAAGCAAAATGCATTTGTGTAGCTGCATTTTGGGCTGATCTGAATCCAACCTCCTTGCCCTCTACATAATGCTTTGTTGACACTGCAAAGACTACAAGATGTGTTGCTTGGAAAGGACTATGGGTGGTTTTCATAGTCACGAGGTTCACAGTTTCATGCCATTTATTTGCAAAGAGTGCTGCTATGCCTGTATGCAAATACAGTAATTGCAAGTTATTTATAATGACTATGGCAATGAAAGGAAATGTCCATTTTTGTGAAATGCTTAAAGTTGGTGAACTTAGCCCTTAAGTATATGGAAAGTACTATGTAAAAATGTAAATGCTTGCATAATTTTGAAAGTGTTTGTGTCACCCTTCAATGTGTCTAGGCTTTGTAAATGATGTTTTGTATCAGCCTTTTTATGGCATAAATAAATGAAAATGGATTATTGCTTTTGGTTTTTATTATGACTATGACTCATTAAATAAAAGCAACCACATCTATATTTTTACTATATTCACTCCTAGCAAAACCATACACTTTGGACAGTCTTTAGTAAAAGAATAAGCAAAAGAAGTGAACTTTTTCATTGGGTGATATTCCATACTTAATCATAAAAATGTAATTAAATCTGCATTGAGGAAATAGTTCGTCACAGCACACAATAATGCTTCATTCCTGGAAAATGGAGAGCTGCCTTACTTAATAATACTTTTAAATGTTGTATAAACACCAGATTTATTTACTAATTCACTTGCAGTTCAAAACCATTCAAAATGAAAATTTTAGGCATCCTTTTTTAAGTTGCATTTTTTTAGGTTTTATATTACAAAGGAGAAAAGTCATTTAGGCAGCCTTGTGATGTCTGAAATATCTACTGCTTGCAGATGCCCTGAATGAGAATCAGTCTTATAATTTGAATGTATGTGTGTGTGTGTGTGTGTGTGTGTGTGTGTGTGTGTGGGTGGGTGTGGTGGGGCTGGTGAAAGGTGCAAATCCAGTCAATCTAGTAAACAGTCATGGTGTCTAGGCTTAAGAGAATGATCCTTTTGGAACATTTCTTTCAGATAATACAATATATGACATTACTAGAAATACACAAGACCTCCTTGGTAATAGCAAAGACCTGCATGAGACCTTGGACTGGTTAATACTTGAAATAAATTTTCAGGTGTAGCAGCAAGTTCTGGAGTCTTTGGTACCAGCTTGGAAGGAATTGATGGATTTGTAAAAGGTGCTGTCACTCATAGATTCCGATGATTGATTGGCTGATGGTAGGAGCACATGGTAGCTAACATGGGCGAAGGAAGCAGTGATATTAGGAACAGGCTTGATAACAGGAAAGGTAGTTATAATAGACGGGTAAAAATAAATGTTTTTCTGCTTAAATGGTGTCATAAGTGGAATGTGTTTTGCCATGTGGCAGTGTCCTTCCTTTGGAGTTCCATCTTTTTTTCTGGTTTATTAGCAAAAATCACACCATACAAAGCTCTCAATGACATTGAAAATTTTATTCAAAAATGCAAGTATACTAACCAGTCTGTTGACATGGTTTAGAGAACAGGAAAAGTAAACGCAAAAAGTCAAAGAAAATGGAAGGAGATTTTAGAAGAGTAAGGGAAGAGAAAGGAGACTAGGAGCAAATCAAGGGAAGAAACTGTTTAGAAGTACGGATCTTGGATGGGTATTCAGAGTTATAGACAAAGGTGTGAAAATGATGCAAAAGGAGAAGAAGGCCAATATGGCTATATAGGGAATGAAAGTCTAGACATTAAGAAAACAAGAGGTAGACAATAGGAAGACAGGGAGCTGGAGAAAGTATAGCTTGGAAATACTAGGAAAAAAGCAAGAATGATTATAAAGATTGCAAAGGCTAAAGTTTAAAAGGAGTTAGCTGAAGGGATCAAGAAGGGACACGAGGACTTTTTATGTACAAGACAGAGCTGGCCAGCCTAAGCAAGGATGAGAAAGAGACCACGGAATGCTAGGGAAAAATCAGAGGCACTGAATAAATGCCTTGCTTTGATCTTCACAAGGAAAACTAGGGACAGTGCCATGCTGAAAGGAATGCAGAATAAAATGTATACAATAGTGGACTGAAAGCAGAGGAGGTTATGTAGGAGCTGGCTGCTCTTCAGGAAGATAAGACATAAGGACCAGAAAGAATTATATCATCCATACCCAAGCTACACCCCCCAATAAAATGCTATGACTTCCTTTCAGAGCCCTCAGAAAATTGGGTCAGTGTATTGGCAAATGCTTTGGAGGAGATCATCAGCATTGCCTAATGCAGACATACCAGAGAACTGGTAAACAGCAGTTGTGATACTCTTGTATGGGGGGGGGCAATTTCAGGGAACAACAAGAGTAATGGCTTAACACAATGCAATGAAAGCCATAGAGAAAATTCTGGTTCGAAGCTGGTAGCATCCCTCAAGGACAATAATTTCCATGATGTAAATCAGCATAAGATCATAGCCAGAAGAAGCTACTAGTCAAAATGACCTAGTTTTATGACTGGGAATGCAGGCAGGTTTGACAGGGGAACTAACAATAAGGACTTCAGCAAGACCTTTAACTGTATTAGAAGGTTTATAAGTGGACTAGAGGGGATGGGGTAGAATCCAGACTTAGGAATGGAAAGCTGCATATTTGGATGGTAGGGCATAGAATGATGTAATGAATGGGCCAATGTCAAGAATGACTACAGAAGCACCAGAGGGGTCTGTCTTGAGTCCTGTATTCTTCAGTATGTTTGTTTTAAACATATCTAAGGGAAAAGAGAACAATTCTTACTGATGGCATAAAGATACATGCAATGATACTGGGGGACATGTTGCACAAGTCAGGGAGATACAAAGGGGGCAATCTGTTACTTTTTCAAAGCTGCGATCTTACAGTTTCAGTGTACTTTGGCCTCCTGATGCATAGTTCAATGAACAGTGCCTTTGGGAAACATCTTAACAGCAGTCTTCACGTTTCCCCAATAGTAAAAGATACATTTTTTTTCCTTTGGAATTAATCATATTAAGCAAGCATCTACACTACAGCTGAGGTTTTAAATGCAGTGGCCCCTGAGCCAGAATTTTTGTGCAAGCTCCAAGCATACTCATCTCTTATAATTCACTAGAGTTCTTCTGTTCTTTCAGGAGAGTTTTGCCCATTGGTCTATCATCTCCCACTAAAGATTCCTTTGAAGTGTCAGAAGAATTTTTTTGGGATTTCATCCAAAAAGAAAAGAAAAAAAAACTAAAACAAATTTGCAGACTTCTGCAATGGAAGATGTCAGCTAACTTTCCTTTGGTTTTGTCAGATGTTTTTTGTTCTGTTTTTTTGGAGAACTTAAATTCAGTTAGTTGTCCTGTAGTACCATACCAGAACTACCACAGAAAAATAATAAATAGATTAATTCATTTGCGGCTTTCAGGGAAAAATTAGCTCAGTCCTAACACTAAGTGCCAGACATGCAGTACAGTATTATTATTTGATGCTTTTTGAAAACAAAGGACCAGTTGGTAACCGACTGATGACCTCTTAACAAAAGTAAAAAATAAAAAAAAACAAAAAAGGGGGAGAAGGTTATTTAATGACTAAACAATACCTAAATGATAGTTAGCAAGCAAAGCATTCATAGCTTCATCAAAACATGAAGTACTAAATCAATATACAGTATTTTGACAAATAGTCCCTTTAAAGTGACCTTTTTTTAAATAAATATGGTAGTTTTAGCTTAACAGTTACTCTGTAATTCCCCTTCTATAAAACAGCAATCACTGAAACCTCTCAGACATCCAACATTTTCTCAGTGAATTTTGTTCTATGCTTATGCATCTTTGTGACAGGAAAGATCAGGTGTGTAACAAGTGATAATGCCATACATTGCAAATTCTTTTCTTGAGAAGTGTATTACATGATTACATATCTTTGTGATAGTAAAGATCAGAGGTGCAACGTAATAATGTGGGACATCTCAGATTCTGGCACCTTCTGCAGGAAATGCATTCTGCAATTAGGTTAGTCACTGTTTGCTAAGCTGCTCTTCTCAATCTTGAGATGCTTGAGCTGAATTTGCTCAAGTTGAAGCTCAGCGGGTCTTAATTACATGTTATTGCAGCACACTGTAGTAGCTCAAAGGTACTTCACGCAGCTTTCTCCAGTAGTGAGAAAATAATGATCATTACCTGCATGTTTTACAATGATATCACCTTTTCACAGATAGATTGACATTGTTTTTAGTGTTAGCGCAGTCTCATGAAGCTTCAGTCTTCTCTAGTATGTGTATATATAAAGCTTATACCAGCTCAGTGTTAATGGCTTTCCTGTTGAAATATACAATGCAATGCTTTTGGTGTTTGCATATTTTGAGTTAATATAGTAAACCACCAGAAAAATAGTCTTGTATCAATTTCCTGAGTAATTAGTAATTATATTTAATATGCTCCTCCCTGGTTTTTGGACAAAGCATCTATGATTATTTCCTAAGTGACAAATACAAAACATAAGCACAAACTTGCAGAATATGCCTTCTAAATAATAATTGAAATGTGCCTTTGTACTGCTTGGTACAAGTGCTTATTTCTTAACACATTTATAATGTACCACTGCAGTCATCTTGAAAGGTCAATATATGCTTCTGCAAGGTACACTCAGTAGTCAGTAACCAGAATGAAAAATGGAAAGGGGAAACAATGGAAAGGTTACAAATACAAGTTTTGGCTGGGATGACATATTTATTAGAAATGATGCTTCTTACACTCAAAGCAAAGAGGACAAAACATAGTAAGCTGGAGAGGGTAAGGTAAACCATAACCAGACGTCTGTAATGAGACTTGGATGTGATCACACATGAGATGATAGGTTCATAGGTTAGTATTAGGCTAGCTGTCCTTATGGGCCATTTTAAGCCTAGCCAATTACCCCATGTCAGAATCAAACCCTGCACCTTGTGTTTCTAAGGCAAGCACCTTAACCATTACACAAACCTCCCACCCACAAGATGAGCAAAGAAAGAAAGTATGAAAGCAATGAACGTATATAAATGCTTCAGAATGCAGCAACAGCTGCTGTCTAGCAGTGAAATGGGAAGTGCCCACATCGCAGCGAGCGTGCAGATGCTGCTGACCTAATTCCTGTCCCAGAATCCCCTTTGCACACCTGCTCCAACCTGCTAGCATGTGCACACTGCTACTCATTTTATCGAATGCTGCATGGTCTGCATTAATACAGACCTTGAGCACTAAATGCCAAATAAATCATGTTTATCATGTTGCTTACTTCTTATACAAGTGCTTTATGGGTCATTGTTATGTTCAGTGCTTCTTACAGAAAGTACCAGCATATCAAAAACTTTGATTCTGCTAGTTATTGAGACTTATCTGCATCTTCTATCTACTTGCAGTGGTCTTGAGTCCAAATGTTCAGTATGATGTTGGCTGCCATAAATAAATAAATAAATAAATTTGCTTTAGTGGTAAAGGGAATGAGATTATCAAATTACAAGAACAAAAACATTCAACATTTACACATAAATAACTTTACCACCTAAACAAAACATCAAAGGTCACACAGCTAACATCAAACTGCTGACTGTTTCAGAATATTAATAGCAACTAATAAGAATATTGGAGTCTATGTTTTAGCACCTGTGTTTTATTCATGACAACAGAATAGTCACTTTCACATAAGGCATCATTCGGTCAGAACATTAGGAGTAATAGTCTTAACAGTCACTAAGGCCATAATGTTCTAACAGTTTTAACAATATAACAGTAGCAAACCTGCTGACATAACCGCACCATTTTCTTTCCTCTGTCTCCATCTCTCTCTCTCCTTTTTCTATCTCAGTTAGCTAAACCACAACATGTGTAATGTATTAACTGCATACAACATCCAAACATTCTAACACTGCATCTTATTCACTTGGTAGCCCCTGCCTCTCTAATTATTGAGAACTGGGCATTATTGCTAATTCATATTTTCTGATAACTAAAACATCTATCTCACAAAGATTGCTTGTTTAGACAAACTAACAAGTTACAAATTATAACTTCTTGTTTTTGTTATCTGGATTTAACTAATCTCCTAACCCATCACATTTTTTGAGATTTATTGTCTCATGAAATGTCAGAGTAGTCTCTCTCTGCATATTATCCTCTTTGCTAAATGGACAATAACTCTAATGTAGCATGCTAAACTTTGATTTTTATAGCATGACATGACCCCCTGTCTTTTACAGTTTTAGTATCTCTCTCTCATACACACAAAACTGTCTCTAAGGTATAGTCTCAGCTGCAATTTTTTTCCACAGTAGCAGTTTTCTTTTTTTCTTTTTTTAATGATTGGAAATAAATGATAAACTTCCTTTTCTAGAAACAAGTGGGTATTTAGGTACTGTATATAAAATCCGTAACTTAATAACTCCTTATGAAGAGCTCATGCCAGCATGAAAGCTTGAGTAATTGCAAAACCTGTGTTGGATTAAAAAAGATATTACATCACACGAGTGCTCCACTGTCTTTCTGTTTTCTTTTAATGCACCAACATAGCATTTCTTTATTTTTTTTTTCATATCTTCATGAACCCCATTCAATGACCTTACATTAGAAGATGTTTCATGCATCAGCCACTCAGGTGTATAGATGTATAGAATATGTGGAGGGCTGGTATTGGATATGTATAGTAAGTTGTACAGTAACAGTGTGTGGCAAGTTTACTAATCCCAAGAAAGCAGTGTCTTAAATAAGAGGTACAATATATACATTGGGGATACACAATAAAATATTAATTTTATTTTGTGTTAGTATTTAGTTTTGATTGTCTTGGTAACACTGTAAATATTTATGTTCACCACTGATATACTTTTTGTTTTAAAGTTATGAATCCCAAAAAATTTATTCTCTGCATTACATTATGTCCCAAATAGCTTGAAACATGACCTGTCAGGACCACTCAAGTCACTTTTCATATATAGCCTCAAAACAGATTTCATACCACATGAATGGAGAACTGATATGGGTATCCCTCATTTCAAGGGTAAACCATCAACTGACCCCAGAAAGTACAGATCCCTTAGTCTGAGTAGCCTAATATGCAAATCCATGGAAAAAAATTATCATGGAAATGATCAACAAAGACATAGTTAACCTACAGACATTGGACTCAACCCAACTTAGCTTTTTCAAAGGGATATCATGCTTACTTAACCAGGCAGACTTCTTTGAGATGATCACCAAGGCAATGGAGGAAGAGAAAACAGTGCATATTGCCTACTTAGACCTCACTAAGGCATTTGATACAATGTCCAGCTCCTGTATCATTAATAAATTCAGTCCCTACATAATTCACAGGATTGCCATGTAGCACACAGATAGAACCCAGAGAGTCAGGATTGATATGACCGCCTCCACTAGGAGACCACTCACCAGCAAGGTACTTCAGAGATCCATACTGGGCTGACCAAGTTCACAAATGACTGCAAATTGGGAGCTATCATAGACTCCTTCTACACCACTAACATCTGGCAAGAGAGTCTAACAGAGACAGATGTCTGGTGGCGAAATCATGGATTAAAACTCAATGTCAAGAGGTACATTATAGTGTCTTTTGGGAAAATGGATACCCAGGTTAATTACTCTATCAACAAGACACCCCAAAGAGATGACCCAGTAGTTAGGGATCTTGGAACATATGTAGACAGCAAACTGATGTTTGACCAACACATGGCCAAGGTAGTAAGACAATCATTACTTTAGGTAAGGGCATGGCATACAAGTCCAAGGAAGTAATTATTCCACTTTACTAGACCCTTGTCAGACCCATCATTGAGTACAATGCCCCATTTGGGATGGAACAGATGGAATGCCACAAAGGGTCCTCACCAAAAGAATCCGGAATATAAACACATTGTCCTATACAGATTGCATTATAGCCCTGTCTCTTTACTCAAGCTCCTATAGGTTACTGAGAGGTGATCTATGCCTGGCATGCAAGCATCCTCAGACCCAGTTCTGATGGACCTTTTGGATATCCACAAAATGAATAGCCCATAAACACTAGATCCAAGGATTTAAATTTTCATTGCAACATAAATAGAATATGCTGTCAAGACAGATATTTGTCTTATAGGATCCCCATGTTACGGAATAGGCTCCACATCTATGTGAAGCAGAGTCCATCACTAACCCTATTCAAGTGTAACCTTGACCCTGGTCAAAGAGAGGTCATGCCTGCTTAACCAGGCAGACTTCTTTAACAGGACCAGCAGTTTATCTAATTGGAAATTCACCTCCACTCTGCCCCCCATGTCTCTGATAGACAGGTGAAGACAGTAAGTATATCCTAACTTTCATACCCCCTCCAAAAAAACCTTTAGCAACATTTCAACTAATGTGCCCTTCCAAACAGATGCCCTTTTTACAAAGGGACACAAAGTGGGTTGTGTTGCATGGCTAGGTTTATAAAGGCCCTGTGTTCATTAATACAGTGTATAATTATGAAGTTATGAACATGATAGAATACATCTCTAACATCATATCCCTACAGTTTCCATGTATCTGAAATGTTTTTATTTAGCTGGAGGCTGAATAAGATTTTATTTTTTTCCTTTAATTTTTTTAAGAAAATTATAGATTTGAAGAAAAATGCCAGATATAAAATATGGATTTTTTTGTTTAGCTAAATTTTCACAAAAAAATTCAGGCTATATGTTTAAAAGGGTTTCACCACAGAATATTGAATGGGAAGATCTGAAGTATCAAAAACAGCAAAAAATAATACCTAAAACAGTGAAGTATAAAAAGTTAATTGCTGATGAAGGGTACAGGAATATGGGGACAGTTTTAATTATAATCATATTAATTAGTGGTGTCATGACCATATTGATTTTATGTACTGTTGTTTTATGTTTTTAAAACTTAATAATAGTTAATTGATCAGGTGGTGCAAAAGGCGGCTATTTTAAAGTATTTAATGGGCAGGTTTTGAATGTACAAGTGTTCTGATGAAATCTACGTTGGGTAGATGAAAGCGCTCAACCATTTTACTGTGTTACAATAAAGGAGATATTGTGTACTACATTGGATCATGGTTTTGTCCTGGGAACAGTTTTGGTCTAGTGTTGGTCAGTAAGTGTCGGGTTCCTCGGACTACGCTGTTGGTGTTTGTACCCACTCATATGGATGGGGGGATATCCTGTAATTTCTCGCCTGTCAGGAGAGACGAAGTGGACAAGATACACTCAGAATTGGTAATCTTAAAGGGTGAAATCACCCGACTATTGGAATTGATGACTCCGCCTACGACTATACGCAACCCTGTATCAGATAATGTAGAGCCTGAGGGGATGACATCACCACGTTCCGTAACAGGAAGTGGAAGCCTTGACGAGATTCTGAATGGACAGGGAGCGTTGGAAAGGACTTTTTCTCAATTCAAGGGCACATCTCATGGGAACGGTACGGTAATGACAATGTGAGGCAATTCAATCTTTCTACTTTATCCGGTAATGTTTCTGAGGACATCTGCATC
The DNA here is from genome assembly GCF_019279795.1 of Protopterus annectens. Taxonomy (NCBI): domain Eukaryota; kingdom Metazoa; phylum Chordata; order Ceratodontiformes; family Protopteridae; genus Protopterus; species Protopterus annectens. Next base: position 729,484,346 of record NC_056728.1, on the reverse strand, counting down.
TTATCGGGAGCTAAACCTAAGCGCACGCAACCCACCAGGACTTATTCAATGCTAGTGGGTTCAAACAAGGTGACAACTAAAGAGACTGATACTAACAATAGAAGGCAGTTGCCAGATTTTAATGAGGGTATGTCTAATGATTGTGCTTTCAATATAGACAAGTTTTTAAAGATGCCATATAACTTTCGCTCGGTGGAAAACTGTAAAGATAATAGTAATAACAACAAACAAAATATTACTTTAAAAGACATGATATTTAATTTTGGAAAAAAGTTTAACCAGATTAAAGCCTTACAAATGGACAATTTATACTTGCGTAAATGTGTTGACAGTGGTATTGTTCCAATGGGTTTACGTTTTTTTAAACAGCCCATTGGAGTTGAATTAAATGAGGTTAATATTAGGATATGTAATAATATGTTTGACAGTTTTGGTAAGCAGTTTATGGAATTTATTATTTCTTGTAATGACAACAAACTGAGTTTATTATTGAAAGAAGTTGAAGAATTAAATGTTTCCATAACTAATGATTTATTGTTCCCACAATGGGAAAAAATACATGCAAAGCAATTTCATTATGCCGAAAGTAGCTGTAAGAAATTGTTTGATAGGAAATGCAAAATGTTTTTAAGGGACACAAGACAGTATGAAAATCAAACAGCATATAAATGGCACATAAGAGCCAATAGGACAAATAGAGATAGAAACATGAACCATGTGAGAGATGATTTTTACCAAGAGGGTGAACAAGGGGAAGATTTTTTAGTAGAGGAACAAAATGGGAGGGGGAACCGCAGATGGCAAGCGCATCAGTGGAGACAAGGGGAAAGAGGAAAATGGAATTCCTACAAGAACCTATAATACCAATTAGTCCATCAATGGATATTATGGTTACAGATGGGGTATTATACAGTTTAGGAGATTTCAAAATTTATAATTATACCCGATATCCAGTGAGTACTGAACATTTTGAAATATTTTCAAAAGGTATGAAATTTATTCCTAGGAAGCCTTTTGATTTGGTGGATACCTTGGTAGAGGTTAAGCTATTCTTAAGAAAGCTAAATTTGGGTATATTTTTTCAGAATAGTATTCAAAATAATAATAATGTTGACAGTTTAAGGAAAAGAAGCAATTTTACTCCACCCATGCACAATACCCTAATAACCTTTGAGAAGGTGGTGAGTAAGAAAATTTACGAACTTCACAATACTTTAAAAAAATAAGGAGGTCCCAGTCAGTGGAGTACAGTTGTTGACAAACTGTTAGATTCTTTCAATACTCATAAAATCAGAATCATGACTGCAGACAAGGGGGGGTGGAGTAGTGTTATATGATATGGACAACTATATAGTAAAAATATTAGATATCTTGAATAATTCTGAACAATATGAGGTATTTTCTATCAACCAAATCAATATTGCTCATAGAAGAATTGATTTGCATTTGGAAGAATTTTTATTGGATGACAGAATTAATCAAGACCTGTACAATTTTTTGAAAGTGGAGTACCCCACCTTAGCAACCATAGTAGGTATCCCCAAAATACATAAAAACATCAGGGATCCTCCTTTCAGACCTATCATCTCTGGAAGTCGAAGTAAAGCCTTTCCTTTTTGTAAAGTTATAGACCAATGGTTAAAATATATTCACTCCAAGATATCACACATTATTAGAGATTCTTGGGAGTTCCTTGGGAAGTTCAAACAAGAAATATGGGATCCCAATTTATTATTTGTCACTATCGATGTAAAAGATTTGTTTTCTTGTATACCAAAAGTTGAAGGGGTGACTAGATTTATCAATAGTCTGAATAAGCATAGTGAATTAGACTGGAAGAAGATAGATCTGTTATCAGAATTTATAAGCATAGTACTCGATAACAACTTTATATATTTTGAGGGAGAGTACTACAAACAAATAGCAGGTGTAGCTATGGGGGGGGTGGTGCCCCTATATATACGCCAATTTAGTATTATTGGACTGGGAGGAGGAATTTGTTCTGGACTCGCCCTGGAAAGAATACATATGTTGTTATGTAAGATATCTGGATGATTTGTTTATACTTTAGAAGGGGGGAGAGGAGAATTTATTTAAATTCATGGATTATATCAATGACAGTACCCCATATTTACAATTCACCTACAACATCAGTAGGACAGGGATCAATTATCTTGATACCTACATATTTACTGACGGGAACACCTTCCAGTCCAAGATCTTTAGAAAAGATACCTTTTGTAATGCCTATCTGGAATTCTCTAGTAACCATCCCTATACACAGAAACGTAGTATAATAAAAGGACAGTGTATAAGGGTGGCCAGGATGACATCTATTAGGGAAGATATGATCACTGAGATGGCATTTTGGTAATCTATTCAGAGAAAGAGGTTACCCTGAACATATGATAAAGGACGTGACCGAATATGTCATAAGAGAATGGGGCAACAAATACCCACCAGTCCTAGGAAAAGGATTTTCATCACCCAGTGTAAATAGATGTAATAAAACAGGGGAACAATATCAAAGGGCATGTATTTTACAATATGGACAACATGTAGGGGAAGTCAGAAAGATTATAGACAGTAATTGGAATATACTTACAAGTGATGAAGGAATATGTGAGAAATTAGGTGAGAGACCCACCTATGTTTATAAAACAGGGATGAACTTCAAAAGAATGATTGATGTGAGGTCTAACTATAGAAATCATGCTGGGAAGAATGACAAGAAAGGGACTAGGAAATGTGGACATTGCCATCAATGTTCCTTTATACTACAGATGGAGAGCATTAGTTTAGACAATAATATAAAAAGTAGAATATCTTTTTGTAAAGGAAATTGTCAGTCCCAACATGTTGTATATTTGGGGAAGTGCACTTCCTGTCCTAGTTTTTATGTTGGAAAAACTGACAGAAGATTACGCAATAGAATCTATGACCATCTGTATTGTATAAAAAAGAAAGATATCAACAATGCTCTTTACAGACATTTAGCTAGTAGTGTAGGCTGTGATTCCTTCAAATTTGCTATATTAGAAATGGTTAATACTAACCCAAGGGAAGGTAACATTAAAGCTATAATGGGGGAAAAAGAAATCAAATGGCAAATTAGACTCAATGCAGCCAGTCCCCCTGGTATAAATGAATATGTCCCTACCAAACCCCTTATTAGAAATTAAACTTCTATCAGATGTGCATAAATTTCTTTAGATATTTATTTATTTATATAAATATATTTTTTAAGTAATCTATAGGCTATTTATTTATATATTTATACATATCACACAATGAAATATCCTATGTATTTTCAGTATTAACATATACTATACACTGTCATCATGTAATGTTGTGGCTTGGGTTTTTGTTCTTGGTTTTATGTACTTATATATATATATATAAATATATATATATATATATATATATATATATATAAATATACCCTCAGATAGACAAGATTGTGTCTTGAAATATGGGACAGTTTTAATTATAATCATATTAATTAGTGGTGTCATGACCATATTGATTTTATGTACTGTTGTTTTGTTTTTAAAACTTAATAATAGTTAATTGATCAGGTGGTGCAAAAGGCGGGTATTTTAAAGTATTTAATGGGCAGGTTTTGAATGTACAAGTGTTCTGATGAAATCTACGTTGGGTAGATGAAAGCGCTCCACCATTTTACTGTGTTACAATAAAGGAGATATTGTGTACTACATTGGATCGTGGTTTTGTCCAGGGAACAGTTTTGGTCTAGTGTTGGTCAGTAAGTGTTGGGTTCCTTGGACTACGCTGTTGATATATATTTGTTAATAAATGGGCAAAAATTATTTGTTTTGGCTTTATTGACTTTTCAGTAAAAAATTGAATGTTTATATTGCAATGTAATTCCACTCATTTTATAGGGACTAACATGTAGTGTGATTTTTGTATCTAAAGTGTCATTCACCTTTGTTTTAAAATATGATAAGTTGATTTTTTCTGTTTTTCTTTGTAGAAATGCTGACATAAAAATGTATCTTATTTGAACAATCATTTGGTATTGTTTTGTGTGTACATATGTGGGTGAGAGTGTGTGTGTGTGTGTGTGTGTGTGTGTGTGTGTGTGTGTGTGTGTGTGTGTGTGTGTGTGTGTGTGTGTGTGTGTGTGTGTTGAGTACCAGGGTTTTACCTTAAGAATGAATGGCATGTGATCACAGATGCCTTGAGCTATGAACATGTCCTCTATTTCAAAAACAGGGAGATTGCAAAAGGGACTTGCAGTGGTGACTTCACACTGAGTAACTGGATTTTGGCTTCTCTAAATTCCCAGCCATGCAGCACCCCCCCTCCCCCGACACACTCACGTGTGTTTCAAATAAAAAAACAGATCTGTGCTAATTCAATGTCAACTGAATTCCAACAATTTGCTAAGAAGTATGGATTTATTCAACCTATGTCATATCTTCACTGTCCTCAATCTAAGGAAGCTACTGAAAGGACAGTTCAAACTCTTAAAAAAAGAATTCGGTACTTACATATTATCACAACTAGATTCCAAATGGAATGAAATGGTAACGCATGGCACTGCAATCAATATCCAAAACATCACGGTAATTACTATTTTTCTTAGTATTAAAACGGTGAATTACATCACCTTCTTCGAAGTGATCATTGTGGTACATCTGTTTTTCTTATTTATGCCACGGAGATTTACTACAATTATCATCTGGTTAATACGTTTTTTAGTGGGCGAGGAAGTGTCATCATTTTTAGTTAGGCTGAATATCTGTCAAAAAGGTAAACATCTGTAAAACAATAAAGAACTTAGTTTGCAAATTTCAATACCATAAATGAGTTTTAATTACAGGTAGAAGTCATAGAGTCACTCAGTTTACAAAACATGTAGTAAGTGCTGTTTTAACTTTTTAATGGTATATAGTTTGAGTACACACTGTATTCTCATAAGCATACACACATTTCATAGCCTTGCAGTTTCTTTTCTGTTTCTAACAGTCTGTAGTGGGGCTGTAGTAGGAGTTGGATGCCGCATACTCCTTCTTGTAGTTGTTGGACTGTAACTTGGAGGTCTGTTATGGTTGATAGTACTTGATTTGCTTACTTTTGGCTTCATACTTTGTACAGCTCAGCATAATGGTGTGTTTAGGCAGTTATTCTTCTGCCGTGATTTATTTGTATCACTGTAAAATCATTTCAGTAAAAAGGGAAGTTCTCCATGCTCCACAATGACCTGACATAGGTTGGGGGTTGTGGGCCTGAACTCCAGAGTTAAGATAATGAGGCTGGAAATGTATTTTCCCTAAATCACAGAGGATTGCAGTCAGTTTTGCAGTACAGATAAACTCATTCTGCGATAACATTATGAATTCTACCGGGTTAGAAATCTGGTTGCGATAATATGTAGGCACCAAGAATTTGGGTCTATATTACCATGTCGACAGGGCTGTTCATCGAATGCCCTTATATCGACACATGTACACTGAAATACCTAAATGTCGAATGGCCACAAAAGTGATTTTTTTTCCCAGGGAAAAAAATCGCTGGGCCAACAAAAAACAAAACAAACCGACAGACACAATGAAGTGGGGGGACTTTGCCCCCCCACACACACACCACGTACTTAAATATACCAACTCTGAGATCGCACTACAGCGGAGGAAACTGCAAATTCCCAACAATGGCCAAGGGAAAACAATTGCTTTTGTGGCCGTTCGACATTTAGGTATTTTGGTGTACATGTGTTGACATACGAGCGTTCGATAAACAGCCCTGTCGACATGGTAATATAGACCCAAGAATTCTTAGGCAACTTGATCCTTAGAGGGCTCTCATGTCCTACGATGCTACTCCCCACAGCACCATAAGAGTAGGCCAGCTTATGCCTGGCCAGCAAACCCTGGATGCTGGAATCCAAACTTAAAATGTGTAGGTCCTGCTTGCAAGTGGCTTTGCTTTACAAATAATTTAATTCCTTATTGTACTCCTCATGATAAAGTTGCAAGTGATTTTGCATATAAATAAAGATTATAGTGTGCTGTTTGGTTTTATTTTCACTGTTTATTCAGTTGTTATCTATAACAGCATCCACAAGATGGCATGGAAAGTACTGAGCACTTATTTACATACAGCTGCAAAAATGATGAGTAATCAAAAATAACTTATCTCTAATGAGGAGCTGTTTCTTACTTACATTGTGGTTTCAGTACTACATCATCATGTGTTCATTTTCAGCTGAGATGCTCCATCTTCAAGAACTAGTTGGCAATTTGTGTTTTAGGGAACTACAATATTACTTATGATATATTTAACATGGAAATACAGTAGTCTATGTATTAATTTAGGCAATCCATCTTCAGGCCAATCTCTATGCTTTAAATAAGAGGTGGAGAAAGTGGAAGACAGCTGAAGTTGCAGTGGAAAAAATGATGAACCAAGGTCCTACATGGTAATAATGGAGGATGGCACTCATCAGACATTAAACCTATAACATCAAGGAGGATTTGGAAGATTCCTCAGTGTTTATCTGACACCGTTTTAAAAACCCTCTAGGTGAAACAGAATTTTCCAGAATGACACCTGCATCTGGAACAATCTTCCCTGTGAGGCAAAGAGTCATATTACATTTGATTTTTTAAGCCAAAGTTAAAATAACATCTCTCACAGTAAACTGGCAGCACCTGCTTCAAAGACAATGTTTTAAAATTGGGAATGGATCTTCATAACAGAAACTTGCTTTCTTAACACACAATCTGTAATGTCAGACGAATGTGAAGACGATTAAAATCTTTGTTCGGTTCATTTCTTCATGATAAACCTAGCAATTTCTGCTATTGGTGATGTAAAAATACATCCACTAAGCTATAAATACTGTTAAGTAGTATTTCCAATGAGAAGGTCACTACTGTGAATATTTAAATATTTAATGAAAACTGTTGCTGTTTTCATCTGGCTTCCATATACTTGTAATGTCTTCTTTAGTATGCTGCATGTTCTACATGATGTATTATATGTTCACTGCTGCTTCATTGATGTACTATTTATTTATCAAAACTGTTTAATTGTTGAACTATATGTCTACTTTCTGGCTATGTTGGCCCGGGTTGTAGCTAAAAAGAGTACGTCAAACATTCTACTTAACCAAGTTAGGAAAATAAAATAAATAAATAAATAAAATAAAATAAATAAATAAGATGAAGTAACTGAAGCTCTGTACTTGTGTATACTATGGATATGTAAAATAGTACTATAACTTTAAGAAGCCATGTGTTACACAACACTTAACATTTGATATAGAGTTTGCGATGAGAGATGGCACTATTAACATTCTTTTGGCTAAGCTCCCATTTTGTGTGCCATTAAAGTTTACTTGAAAAGCTGGTGTTTCCTTGCATTGTTTTAACTGCTAACAAAGATGACTGGCTAATCTTAGGTGCACTTCATGACGATCATATATGCAATAATATAAAACTGATGGTTAAAGTGAAGGAAGACAGACTGTAAAGGCAAGCATAATAATCTTTTGTATGTGACTGGTAAAAGAACAAAAAAGAAAACAAAAAACACTACCTGCAAAAAGCACCTCACTTGAAAAAAAATAAAATAAAATCTGCATTCAAATGTAGGCTGTGGTCCATTGGTCCCACATATTCCTTAATATTGAATGCTCACATCCTGTAATGCAATATGTCATAAAAATGCATTGACTATACCATCCAATGAACAATGGAACTAAAGACAAATGCTCCATTGCAAAAAGGACATAATGTTGTCACCTCACAGCAAGAGGTTCTCTGGTTTAATTCTCAACTGGGGTACCTTCTGTGTGAAGTCTGTATGTCCTCCCTTTGTTGCATGGGTTTCCTCCAGGTACTCCAGTTTCCTCTCACATTCCAAAGACATATGTCTGGAGGACGTCTCCCTGGGCCTCCACTGAACATAGACTCTGTCCTAGTCAGACTTTCCCGATCAGCAAATGTTAAATAAAATAAAAATAAGATTTAAGACGTGGCACTAGTTTTTACAATACTTGCTTTTTCAATAAGAGATGTGCAACAAACTAAAGCTGGGTTTAATCCATTTAAAATTGGCTATCTATATACCAAGCTTGCTCAAATCAAACTAAGGTACGAAAAATCTCCTTGATTGTATATATGCCACTATATAGAAATTTTCTGTCATTCGTGGATTATGTGTTGTCATATAAAGATAGAGCTCTGATTGTATATATGTCTCTGTACAGAAATCTTTTTGTCATTTGTTGTATTTGCACTGTTATGTTATGGAACTTCTCTCCCCGGGCCTCCGCTGTAAATGGACCTTGTTCCAGTCGGACTTTCCCAGTAAACAAATGTAAAATAAAATAAATTAAATAAAATTGTGTATAGTAGCCATCATACCTCTCAACTTTTTAGCACAAGAAATTGGGACAAAGCCATAAATAATGGGGGAACAAAGGCCCCAAAATAGGAACAAATCTTATATGCCATTCTTATAAACTTAGAAAGCTACTAAAATAAAAGGTTTTGTATTACCGTGCATTTTCTGAAGGCTACAAAGCCTAAAATTCCAATGTCTGTCATTATTTTGTGAATTCAATTCCCAGTGATTTGCTACATAGTGTATGATGAACAGATGAAAAATATGAAGCAAAAATCTGGGCAGTCTGTAAAAATCTGGACAGTTGAGAGGTATGGTTACCATTCCAGAGGCCTGCTGATATTGCTAAAGGAAACACACTGCACCACTAGAAAGTATAACAGTGCCATATGTCTTTGGAATGTGAGAGGAAACTGGAGTACCTGGAGTAAACCCATGCAACAAAGGGAGGAGGATAGTGCCTTTTTTAGGTGGTGTTCCAAAGACCAAATTACCACCATAACAGGTACAAACAAATGCAATTTGAGGGTCATGCTGCTCAATGCTAGAAGCCTAAATCTCAAAATCCACTCACTCGAAGCACTCCTTAAAATGGAGAACATTGACATTTGTTCTGTAATAGAGACCTGGTTTAAAGCAGCAGAAAGCACCCCTGCACTACCAGACTATAACTCATTCCACACCTTTTGACCCCAGAACTTGGACTGAAGCTCCAAAGGTGGTGGTGTTTCCATATTCATAAATGGGCACACAGCCAGACTGGTAGCCCAACATAATGCATCAGAGATACTTCAGGTGCAGCTAACATTGGGTAAGACAGCTATTCAGGCAGTAGCCTGCTATAGGTCCCCAACCATGTCCTAAGACTCACACTCCATGTTCCTAAGCACCCTGGAGAATATTAGGGTCTAACCTAACACTCTCATACTGGATGACTTCAACTACCCCTCCATTAACTGGGAAAACTACTCATGTGCCAGTACACTTGCCCAACGTTTCCTGGAATTCATTAATTCCAATGCCCTGGACCAGCTTGTTCTTACCCCCACTAGAGGTCACAACATCCTTGACCTGGTCATTACTAACATGGGTGACTGTTGTTCTACACCAGTAGTCAGATCCTCCCCGGTTAGCTCCGACCAAAAACTAATCAACTTGGAAATACACATCCCTCCCTCCCCCACACCCATGCAAAGGTAACCATCATGAAAAACTTCTCCAAAGCTAACTTTGGGCTCCTAAAAACAGAGGTGGCTATTTTTTTTAAACATTTTTTTTATTTTTCATATATAATAATAATTAATATTACAGTCTTCTATATAGATAGATGTTATAACATTCGATATACACTATATACAATTGGCTTGAACAATTAATAATGTAAAAATAAGACAAATATAAAGAGTAGGGGAAAAAAAGAAAAAACAAAAATTATTTGAACAAACAATAACTTCAAATAAGTTACACCCGAAGGATTAGTCTGAGTTCAGTTCTACTGTCTCAATAAGAGCAAGGATTTTCACACAAGAATTGTTAGTCCATTTTCTAGGAACAATTTTCTGTTCTTTGACTTTGATTTCAAGTAACACAGTTTCCTTCAACAATTTCAAGAATTCTTCAATCGTGGGTTCTTGTATTGACTTCATTTTCTTGTTATACATTTTCTCGCCACAGCCAATAAGGACCATAATAGATATAAATTTTTTTTACTCATTTCTATATTATCATTTACATTTAAGAAAATTAGGGATTTGGTTAAAACAAATGCATCTGTGAAAATAGCTTGTAGGAATTTAGTAATTTCTTCCCAATTTTTTTTTATTTTAATACATTCATAAAATACATGAATCCAATCTGCTTTACAGTTTAATAAACATTTGCAGCAGATAGTATTTTTTGTTGTTGTAAATTTAGCTAATTTATCTGGCATGATAAATACTCTGTGTATAAATCTCCAATTATATATTTTCCATACTTGTAAATTAAATGTTGAGTTGATAGAATATAAAAGATTGGCTTTACTTTCAGCTGTTAAATTTGTTTGAAGTCCTTTAGTTATGTAGTTCCAAAATTTTAGGTTAGTGTTGGTTTTATAGATCATAAAAATTTTATATATTTTTGATGTCAAGTTTGTCCAGTTAAGTTTTTTATATATTACTTCAGACATAAGATTTATGAATTTAGGGCTAGTCTTGTAAGAACAGCTAATTATTCTCTAACTGCACCTGCTGTGCTTGACAGCGCCCATCAGTGTTCTGGGATATGCAGGGTCATCAGACTGCTGTTAACATGTCATACCCTCTGTGACGCTGACATTGTGGAACAATACTGGGTTGATAGAGACATCATGCAACAAATTGTGAGCATGAGACAACAGTGTCAGATACAGCCTAAGGCAGTCATGGCGAACCTATCCCTGTGGAAGGCAAAGTATGTGTGGCTCTGTGTATATTAGCTATAGTGATTTTTCAGTGATCTCTTGGGGAGACAGTGGGGATATCTCAGTCTTCTACCTCAGTAATTCTCCATCAGTCTCACAGTTCCATGCTTCAGCATGTAGGGGAGCATTTGTGGTTCCCAAGTTGCACAGAGGAGTGAGAGAACACCACATGGCATTTCCCTAATATACTGGACCATAAACTGCACCCAAGTTGTAATAAATGCCATACCGGTGAACTGGGTAGGCGGTAAGTGAACCACAAAGGCTATCACTCGATCTATCATTAGGTGGTCTGTAAGGCATGAGGTATCATCTATAATATGTGTGTGTGTGTGTGTGCAGACCACCCAGGCAGTTTTCATGACTCCCACATATGACACATATGTGACTTGTATAAAAAAATGCAAGAGGTGACTTTCCACTGGAGCATCCTGCTGGAGATGCTGGCTAAGCCCTAGAACCTTGGCTCATAATACTTGTAAGGAATCCACACAATCAAACCAACCAGGGGTACAACAATGTACTATCACAAACCAGAAATATCACTGAGTGCGTGTTTGGACTGCTAAAGGCACACTTTCATGGTTTACATAAATTCTGTGGTACTCTGTAGTATGGCTATGCCACGTGTGCCAAAATACTAACCATATGTGTAGTGTTACACAATATTATAATTCTACAACAGTTACAGTAGTATAGGTCTTGCAAGGCAGCAATTCCCAGCACAACAGGCAACAAAGGCTGAGTCAGACAAGGAGTCAATGTCAGAACCAACAACGGGGTGACTATGCTGTGGCACTAGTAAAAAGGCATTGATGTGTACATAGCTTCAGGACATTATTCACAAGAGTTAAGCAGATACACTACAGTAAAAATGATGCATGCATATCCAACAACAAGCTGTGTCTGCCCATATGTAGGCTGGCCATGCTGTGCATCAGACACAGGTAGACCAACAAAGAAAATTACAAAAGGGCAGGGCACAGTTATCATCATTTGCCCAAGTGAAGAAGGGAGCAGAGGAGTGCATGTCTTTCACTGAGAAGTGTGTGAATGGGAGTGCTGAGGAGTATAAAACTAAAACTTGCATTTAGGTGAAGACTCAGAAGTAATATTAAAGAGATTAATGTCAAGAAAAGGCTGAACTTCACATTACATTTGCTGAATGTGCATAGAATGATGTTGCATTTTCTAGTCTACTGAAATTCAAAATACAATGAAAGGCTGAAAATGAGGTTCATTTTTGGCTGGGTGATAAGTAAGAAAGCCATCCCTAATGCCATGAACATGTTAAACTACAGTGTTCTGTTTCCATGATGCAAAAATTACCACCTAGATGTACCTTAGCTAAATATTGGAACACCACATATTAATTATATGCCAGAGAGCTGGTTGCTTAATTTGTGACTCTTTTGGTGGGGAAATGGTGGAGCAATTGCTCTCAACAGCTTCTGATGCTTTATAGTTCCATTCTAACTTGGAAAAGAAAATGAATTAGGTCAATTTCCTCCTCACACAGGGGCTGCAAGATATGGCAGTGATTAACTAAAACAGGCTCCACAGCAAAGCAAATTATTCTATTACTGCTAAGTTGAAGCAGTTTGATGCTACCATAGGAATGCAGGGTAAGCAATTATAAGACTATCAAAGGATCACACTTGAACATCATTTGGAGATCCGGGCATTAGAAGCTATATTTGAGGACTTAGAAAACCAGTAGAGGCACTACAAATTGCACATGATGGGTTTAGAGGAGAATGTTGAAAGAATAGTTATGGTATTATATTTGTGACAACATCTACCAGTAGCCATTGGCTTAAACATTGAAGGCCAACTCCAAATTAAAAGAGGCCACCATACTCTGTGAATTGTGTGACTGAGTGACTCCAAACTGACACAAGTCATTTTGTGCTGTTAGATTTGGGTTCCTATTAGAACGCTGAAAACGCATTTTGTTGAATGTGTTTTCATCAACACATTTAGAGCAAATAGGCAAAACAGTGAAGTGGCTGTTCAATGAATTCTTTCCCTGGGAAAGAAGTCGCTTGACCGCTTCATTGGTTTGCCATGTTCTGCAGTGTAGTGAGGTCCCTTGTCTGGTATAGCTCCTGAGCGTGAATGTGCAATAGTTACTGACCTTAGGGTTAGGGTGTGGGTTAAGGTAAGTGCATATGTAGGAAAGTGTTTACTGTTTTTTATTTTGCATTAGATGTATGGTTGAGTTATGTGTGTATATGTTTTCAGCTGTTTGTTTTTGTTTTGGGGGGTAGAATTAGGGTTAAGGTAAGTGTGTGTTTGGAACTGTTTATGTAAATGTGCAAGAGTTACTGACCTTAGGGTTAGGGTGCGGGTTAAGGTAAGTATATATGTTTTAAAATGTTTATAGTTTTTTTTTTTCCGTTAGATGTATGGCTGGGTTATGTGCATATGTGTATTTATTTGTTTACTGATTTATGGAGAGGTACAATTAGGGTTAGGGTATGTGTGTATGTGTTTGGAAGTGTTTAATGTTTTTTTTTTGGTTGGAACAGCGACTTCTTTCCCAAGGAAAGAAATAGCTGTTCTGTGCTTTCGACATTTTCAGCTTTCGCTGAAAATGTGTCGATGAAACATCGTTCGCTGTTTTCAGCGTTCGATGTTTCAATATAGACCCATTAGATTTTAGAGATAAAGAGGCAATATTAAAAAACAAAGGAATGCTGGCCCTTTAAGATGGATGTTTTACTCTGCCATTTTGTTTCAAGATTATGCCTTACTTTCACTTCATAAGAATTAGAGGAAATGAAAGCAAATGAATCCTGTGACTATTTGTGCCTTATCAGCACCCACCCTTAGAATGTTCTTCTTTTTTCAAGGAAGGATACATCAGTTAAGCTTGGGGTAAATTTGTGAATACTCATCCAATCATCAAGTTACCATATGAAGGAAGAAAGATACTGTATCACACTGCATGACTTATAGAGGGAATCAATTCCAGAGGTGGTGTAGGTGCTGAGTAATGAATGTATCTCTCCACTATGTTTGATTTATTTGCTGATGAAAATGTAGATCTCTGGATCTAGTATTTGTGAGACTATTTCATATGTTGAGATACAAAAGATGAAAGATGACTGGATCCCTAATATCATGGAAGGGTACACAGAAAAAGGAGAGCTTCATCAGGTAAATGTGTAGCAGACCTAAAACGCAAACAATGTGATGACAAAGGCTAGCTTCACCAAGCACAGATTATATTTTTGAGCAAATAACTTTAATAAAGGTGAGCTTTCACAAACTGCTTCATCAGGTCTAGTATAAATTCAGATGCTACAATTTAAAAGTTTCCAGGGTCACCTGTATCATTTACACTTCTATTGTAGTCATTTCAAAACAGGTTTCAAGTTTACTGCTTTATTTAAACCAGATATTGTACCAGCATGTAATTCATTAATCTATTTATATTGCAAATTTTCTGTTTTAGTTACTAAATCACCTCCTCTATCCAACTGGTATACTATCTCACTGCTCATAAAAGAAAGAGTGTCCTTCACCTGCAGTATTTAGGTGTTTAAACAAGATGTTAGGTTGAAGTTGTATCCTCATATCAGATATGTGATTACATATTTAGTCCTTCAGCCTACATTAAGTTTTACCCACATAGAAAGCTTCACAGTGCATACACAGGGCAGTATATATTATATTCTTTGCATTACAGGATGCAGTTCCATTAACTAATTATTTCTTTCTACTCACTGAGTGTATGAAGTCTTCATTCCCCTTTTTATGCATTTACAGAAAGTACAGTTAAAACAGGGAAAGTACCTCTTTTAGTTAAAATGTCTATGACCTTCCTTCTGCTCTTTATAACATAACCTGGTTTTCAAGTGGGGTATTATTTATGTTGTATGCTTGAGAAGGGCCTGTTTACAAAATGTGACAATACTGCACTTTTAAACATTTAATTTGAGCTCATTTTAGTACACTAGTTATTTATGAATGCAAGTTCTTGCTGAAGGGATTGTACATTGGTGGGGACTTGACCATGACTTCCAGTTTACAGTCATATGTGGACTTATTTAACCAAAGGTTTTGGTTTATGATCTACAAATTAGAAAAGAAAATGCAGAACAAAAGAAATTGAGCACTCAGCCCTGCAGGATATTGTTGATCACCTTCTTAATCTCTGATGAGATACCTAAAATCCATACCATGTGAGTTCTGACTTTTAGCCAGTTTGCTAGCCATCTTGCTACATATGAATCTATTTGTAATGCATTAAACTTACTATGCAAATGGGGACATTGATGTTAAAAACCTTGCTTAGGTCAAGGTGCACTGTGTGGAAAGCATAATCACTATCAACAGCCTGTGTTACCTTTTCAAAGAAGTTAATAAAATTCATTAGACAACATCTACCCTTGACAAAGCCGAACTGTAGTGAGTATAGCTTGATGAGCTTTTTAATATTATAGTTTATCAGGTTAGTTATAATACATTTCAGGGCTTTACAAATAAGACTCATCAGGCTGATGGGCTTATAACTTCCAGAGTCAGTGGTAGTGCCACGCTTGTGAAGCAGTATCACTACTGTTGTGTGTCAAACTATAGTGAAGCCAGTGGCTAAACTCCGGTTAAATAGTTTAAGGAGTAGTTCTGCCAGGGTTGTTAAGTATTGTTTATTAAACAGCCAGGTATATTGCCAGGTCCTATGCAGGAAGTATGTTTAGTCCTGGAAAGCACCTTCATTGCATGTTTTTTAGTTGATGACTGGGGGCCTGAGAGATTCAGAGATAAGTGGGCTTTGGACAGTCATTGCTGGCATAAAAGTCACACTGAATTTGTCTGTTAGTTTATTGGCAGTGCCTTCTGGATTAGAGTCAGTGGTATTATTATTAATAAGTTTGGAGCAATGCTGGTTGTTATTTCTTAGTTTCCTAACACAGTTAAAGAATTATTTAAAATTTACCTTAGCTTCAGATGCTCACCTAAATTCATGGGCTGTTGTAGTAGACCTAATAGTATTTTCAAGTTTTTCAACAACTTAATGATGTCATCCTTGATATGAGGGTCTTTTGTTCTGTTGCATACTCTAGGGATTTTTTTTTTTTATCATAGAGTTAATTTCCATTGGTAAACCACCAGTGTGGTTTGTTTGTACATTTCCCATTATATTTAGATCTGGTTGGGGCTGTCAGTTCTACACTAAGTGGCCACATAATAAGTTTAAGAGGCTAGCTGTCAAGATAACATCTGCAGTAATGCTGCTCTGAGTGAAACTTGAAACTTAGTCATAGAAGATGATATTAGTGTATCTGAAACTCTGAAATGTTGGTTTCAGTTGGTTTAGAAATGCAACTAGTTTAGGAGAAATGGAAGAATATACTAGGAGAATTGTACAAGAAGAAGATATATTTGTAAGGACCAGGTGAAAGATATTTTTGTCATCTAATGAGTTTGTTAACAATCTGATCCATTGAATTTTTGTTCATTAAATCTAAGAACTTTAAGGCATATCCTATATTAGAGTTATAGGTAATCCAGTTTATTGAGGGATAAAGTCCCCTAAAGTAAAGGAGTTCTTGTTTATCGGGAGTTCAAGTGCATTTAGGAGCCTTGAATGATTTTCAGAGGGCATAGATGGTTTTCTGTAACAGGCAGAAAATAATAGTTGGTCCTGTTCGGTGTGCATTAGAGTTCCATGAATTCCATTTCTGGCTATTTGTGAATCTGTTGAGAGGTGATATGGTCCCTAACAACTATGGAACCACCACAGTTGCCATCGGGTCTGAAGGTATGGCAGGTACAAAACCCAGGCATGGAGAGAGTGCTTTCTTAACATTTAAACCAACTTTGAGCAATTACACATATATGAATACAGTCCACATGCAGGACACCTCCAAGTCATGCAGATTGTTGCTGAAATTTCTGCCCCTGAGCAGAGTCACCTTAATGTGATCATATTTTAGATCTGATATGTTAGTGACAGTAAGTCATTAGCTGGACTCTGCCTAAAAAGGCATTACTGGAGCAGCAAAGACTTTAGCTAGTATGCAGAAGCCTTGGAGCAAGTGGTGCAAGGCTATCCTCAGATTGTTGATCATCCTGTCCCATGCTGATACATACTGAATCTCCCAGGAATGACACCAACCATTTAGCCAGTTGTTGAAACCAAGTATCTTTTCTTTGTACCTAGGTATCATTCTTGGTGAAGGAAAGATTCCACTCAGAGCCAGAGTCTTGCCTGTATTTGTGATATGCAAGGAGGGTTCTGACATGCCTCATTAATACCCCACAGGGTTTTATGTTCAGTTCCCTCACTCCGATCTGGAATATCACCATGTCATATTCCAATTTTTAGGTAAAAGGGTCTTAATGGCCCTTGAGATATTACAGATCCTGGCACCAATAAGGCAACTCAGAGTTACCCTGTCTTTGTCTAGTTTTCAGAGAGGTAAAAACGTGTGCCTGACTATAGAGTCACAGATTACTAAAACATTTCTGTTGTCAGAGTGGTCTGATGTACTGGATTTCAGATAATTTAACTTTTGTCAAACAGCCTAAAACTGGCACAAACAGTTGTTTAAGACATAACTAAAAAGCTCTTGGTCTTCAGAGACCAGCAGCGATTATCTACAACCTTATTCCCTCCTAGAAGCAATCAGAACTTATGCAACTCACTCTGGATCTCACATTTTTTCCCAGGAGACACAACAGATTTAATTTCAGACCACTTAAAAAGCAATTACAGTGCAGCTATTTAGTGGAATTACTGAATAAAGGCTTTAAAAGCTTAAAAAACTATCTAAGATGATAATTGTTTGAAACAGCTAAAACACAGGCAAACTACTAAGGCACAAAACAAGAGGGAATATGGCTAAAATAGATAAAACTGTTAAAATGAACTTAAAAATAACAAGAAAGGCATATTTCAGCCCCTTAGCTTTCTTCTTAAATAGCCTGCATTTTAAGAAAACAGAATGCAATACAGAGGTAAGAAAGTTCTGTTTTACAAGCAATACTAGAACCATATTACAGTACCCAGCCAAGATGCTGATCGAATGGAAGAACATCTATAGATTTTTGCCACTCTTGAGGCTGCAATGTTTTTTTTTTTTGTAATCCATGCAAAAAGTAAATTTGAGAATAGCTGGAGTTTTTTGAGTCTGTCCATGTAGGACATGTGTGTAAGGCCTAGGATCCTCTTTGTGAGGTACTTTGGTGACCTTTCCAGCTGTTGCATTTGTCTAGTGAGGTACACGCCAAATGGGGCATTATACTCAATGATTGGCCTAATGAGGGAAGAGAAGAGAGAGATGATGACCTCTTTCTTCCTGGATGCAAATCCCTTGGTAATGAGATGTGCCAGATAAAAGGACTTTCTGACCACGGTAGCAATGTGGTGGTCAAAGGAGAGGTTGCTGTCAACCAGTGTTCAGTGGGCTCCCATCGATGTGGTAATTAGTGGGAACTGTGTTTTTCCAAAAGGGGATGATGACGGATTTTTTTGGCATTAAGCTTAAGGCCATGGTTCTGACACCTGTTATTGGTCTCAGTGAGGCCTTTCTGTAGGATGTCTATGTCACTTGAAAAGTTAATAATGGCTCCCAGCTTGCAGTTGTCTGCAAACTTGGTCAGCCAGAGTCCCTTCATGTTGGCCTGGACTTCTGAGAAGTAGATGCCAAACAGAAGAGGACCCAGGACCAATCCTTGTGGGACTCCACTTGTGACTGGTCATCAGTTTGACTTGAAGTCTGCTACTTTCACACTGTGGGTTCTGTCTGTGAGCCAATTTGCAACTCATCTAGTGATATAGGGGTTAATGCCTAGTTTGGTGAGTTTATTAATAATAAGTGTGTTTTTCTATGATTCTTGAGTGGGGAATGGTATCAAAGGCCTTGGCCAGATTGAGGTAGGCTGTATGAACTGCCTTTTCCTCATCCAGAGCTCTGGTGACTGATTCAAAGAAGTCAATCAAGTTAAGCAGGCATGATCTATCTTTCACAAAACCAAATTGCATTAGATTTAGAGTTTGGAGATTCCCTATATCCTTGTTAATTAGGTCCATAATGATGCTCTCCATAGTCTTAAATATCAGACTCATCAGGCTAATGGGGAGATAATTGGCAGGGTCTTTAGTCACTCCACTTTTATGGAGAAGTATGACTGTAGTTGTGCGCCATTCGGTAGGGACAAAGCCTGAGGTGATGTTGTGATTGAAAAGGGCACACAGATGTAGTGCCAGTTCACTTTGTAGTTCATGTAGAACACATCCAGGGATATTGTTGGGTCCCATGGAAGCTGTATTCTTGGCCTTGGTCAATGCAGCTTTAACCTGTGCTGCAGTAATGCTTGGTGCCTGGCATTCCTCCGGTATTGTGATTGGTCCTTTGGTGGGGGGGGGGTAAAGTTAGCACTGAATCTGTTGGCCAGTATGTTGGCAATATCTGTTGGCTCAGTATAGAAGGTACCATTGTGCACTAACTCAGAGCAAACCTGGGTATTGCTGTGGAGATTCTTGATATAACTATAGAAGGCTTTGAGGTTATTTTTAGTGTCTGCCACAATTCTGCCTTCATAGCTAGCTTTAGAGGTATCGATGAGGCTAATAAGGGAGTTTTTCCAGTCTTAGGACTTTACCTTTTTCTGCAACAGTTTCTTCCTTCTATTGTAGAGTTTATTAATGGCAGGTGACCACCACATTGGCTTCCGTTTTTGGAGAAGAATGTCTTGGTCCTGTTGGGTATGGCTAGTTCCATGCATTTACGTAGGTCTTCATACAGTACACTGGTGTAAGAATTGGCAGTCGTGCATCTATTTTCCATTGACATGGGTGCCGGGAAGTTAGCCACCTCTGTTTTTAGTTTTACAATACACATAAACCCTAAATTATATTTTCTCCTAAACATTCACAAGCAAGTTGTTTTGCCTTGGAAACTGTACCACCTAGACATGCATTGTTAGAACACTTTTGTTAACCAGACACAAGGCTTCATATGACAGCCACTGATTCCTCTTGGAGTACATGTTTATTGAAATATTTACAGAAATATGAAAATGTAAACCTAACTGTAAAACTGGCAATATAAATAACACTACATATCTCTCAAGGTGTACAACTTACAGTGCAAATATCAATGCCTGTCTTCTTCAACAATATCTAAGGTTTCTCTGGATGCCACACAATAGTTTGTAAGTCAATATTTTTGAAGTATTAAGTACATATGAAAATACTGTTTATTTGCATAATTACTAACAAACAATTAGCAATATCTCCAGTATCATGTGATATAAATGTACACTGGCAGTGAATTTTTCGGTGTCACTCAAATTTCACACCATATCCCCTCAATAGCACATAGGTCTCTCAGTTATAAAAATATGAACTTAAATATTTCAATATGAATAATAAGTGGCAAACAATAGTTTGTTTCCCTACTACAAGACATCAAAGATTAACAATCTTGGTGTCATTTTTATTAATATGTCCTTGCCCTTTCTAATACTGTATATTAATAGCTGATAAGTTGCTTAGTTAAGAAGCCAGACCTAAAATAGATCTGGATGCCCTAAGGATCTATGAGTCTTCTTCTTCTTCTTTCGGCTTTTCCCGGTTAGGGGTCTCCACAGCGGATCACCTGTCCCAAGGATCTATGAGTATCAACTGGAAATATACAAGAGGGCACTATAGGTTAGGGCACTATAGGTTCAAATTAGTTAATTACCCTATTAAAGATCAAGTGCAAAGTTGTTTTTTACCATTTCATTTTGCTACAGTTATGCCCTCATCTTATAAAATGGACTTTCTTATTCTAAAATATGTTTTTTACTTCAGTGAACCTACATTTATCAAGGTTAATAAGCTGGTGTTTCTGTTTACTGTATGCTGAGCAACTGTCCAATTACTTTCTGATTCCATGTCATCCAGCCCCATCTTCTGATGTTGTATTAGAGGGTAGAAGCAGTTAGGTAGTGGGTTGGCATGTTTTTTGTAGTCTGCAGCAGATTTTATTACAAAGTAACCAGAATGCAGCACAATCAACTACTCAATGAGACAATAAAGCAATAATAAATAGAACAATATTCAACTGAAAGGTAACAGAAGTAAGATGGAACTAATAAATCATTGTTTACCAATGTATTGATTGATCACTTTTAGGGAAAAAACTCTGGATGTGTGAATTACCTCAATGATAGACCTACTATACAGTGAGCGTAGTATGTTACACTGCAAGTAAATACTGCTGGAAAGAAAACATTTGGAATAATTTGTGCATCTGAGAGGATAAAGATGCAACGAACTGATCATTCAATAGTAGATAACTTTACTTCAGTGTGACATTTGTTTTATTGCACTATATGCCAAGTATTGTATGGCAGCCCTCCCTAGAGAAAAAATGTGTGACTGTTTGACCCTCTGATTTTTCCATGGTGAGGAAACTAAGGCATTTAAACATGACAGTGTAAAATATTTTAAAAACAGAAATTCCATAAAATCACTGACACCAAGGTTGTAGTTGGAAACATTTATTTTATCTTATTTTACTTATATTTGTTAACCAGGGTTAGAACACTAATCATGATTGACCAATTACAGGCTCAATCCAGGTTACATGAAGTAAAACAGAAAAATGTACATCAACATGATATCAACATATAAAATACATGAATATGGGAAACTGTCCGTATATATATACATATATATATATATATATATATATATATATATATATATATATATATATATATATACATATATATATATATATATATATATATATATATATATATATATATATATATATATATATATATATATATATATATATATATATATATATATATATATATATATAGATATATATATATATATATATATATATATATATATATATATATATACATGGATTAACTTCAGAAGTACGGAATACTGAAATATTGAATTTCAGTATCTAGAGCCCAAGAAGTCGAATCCACAAAACAACAAAAAGTAAAAACCGCAAAATTCAAAACCGAGAATAACGGAAGTTTTGAATTTCGCGGTTTTACTGCACACGCAAACACACAAAATCACTATACTACATGAAAGCAGGGGGGCAAGTTCCCATGCACCTCCCATGTGGGGGGCTGTGCCCCCCACACCCCCTACTTAAATATTTTCACTCCGAGGACGCACTACATACACACAAAACACCACCACACAAGATACTTTCTCTTCGCACACACACATCACAGCAACAAAACACACTGACACACACCACAGCCCCTACCCAAACCCCTTAACACACACACTTATCTGAATACATGACCATATCAGAACTTTAGAAGCGCAAAATTCAAAACCTCCAGTATTCGAGGTTTTGAATTTCACGCTTCTAAACTTTCACTATTATGTGCATTTGGCTTCTTGGACTCGAAATACTGAAATTCGATATTTCAGTATTTTGAGCTTCTGAAGGGAACCCTTATGTTGTTGTGTCTTTCGTCTTTTTCCCGGTAAGGGGTCACCACAGCAGAACTCCGGTCCACAAATGATTGGCAGTAGATTTTTATGAAATGCCGAGGTGCCAGCTCGACCCCCAACTTTCAATGAAGGCACGCCCATTTACGCACGCATGTCTTTCAAACGCTACCCAACCGCGGGGAGGACATGCAGACTTCACACAGAAGGCACTACCAAGCCAAGCTCAAAATCGAACGGGAGAACCTCTTGCTGTGAGGTAACACTGCTACCCCTGTACCACCGCGGCATACAGGAACTGTTAACATATTAGTTTCAGGCAAACAAATGTTTCAAGAGGAAAATATATGTACATATTTACATGAAAAGCAAGAAAAAGAAAAATAAGGAAAAAGTAAAGGGGAGAATAGGAAAGAGACAAGGAGGGAGAGAAGGATTTTGAGATTATACCCTATTGTAAATTATGCAAATGTATATAGATAGGGTAACATCTGCAAATTAGGAAGCCCCCAGTTGAGTATGTGACTGATTGCATTCTGTGGACTTGTGTCAGATCAGTTAGGCATTATCTACCAGATTGGTCAGCAGGTAATTGAGACTAGGTATGTAAAAACAGTAAGAGTGAGACAGGGGTCTCTAGTTAAGGACTTATGCCATGAAATTGATATGACATGTCCTGTATTCAAACAGTTGCATTAATGCTGCTTGCTTAGAAAATGCTGGAACTGAGGTATAAAAACTGAGTAATCAGTGACAGCAAAAAGGTCATGATTTTTTGTTATAGTTTTGGGGCAATGACTGACATTTTATGACTAGTAGAATGTAGCACAAAAAAGGTGTTTGTAGAGATAGACCACCTTTCTCTTGATTCCTGAGGTTATAGGTCATAGATGTCGCAAACAACTTTGAAGCAGGCAGTGGGGAGGGGGGGTAGCTTTGATGAAAAGAAAGGATCTAAGAAGAAGGCTGATTCTGGTTTGCATTAGCAGCCTCTTCATCTTGAAAGGAATGAAAGAATGATGTTCATTCCAATGGGAATTTGATATGAAGAGGCCCAATTCAGCTTTGTCTAAGGCATATCCTGCCTTTTAAACCTGGTTGGATTTCTTCGAAAATGTGACCAGGGCCATTGATGAGGGAAAATCTGTGCACACAGCATACAGCATACCTCAATTTGGCAAAGGCCTTTCACACAATCCCAAACTCAGGCATTACCAATAAACTTAGCAAAATGAATGTAAACCCCTTTGTTGTAACTAGCTCACAAACTGGTCAAACATTATTAAAGTGGGTGACTCCAAATCAACCAGCAGACCTGTCACCACTGGGGTACCAAAAGGGTCAGTGCTGGTCTCCCTATTGTTTGGTATATACTTCTCAGAAATTCAGGCTAAAACTAAGTGGCTGTGGCTGACCAAGTTTGCGGATGACTGCAAACTGGGTGCAATTATTGAATCCCCAAAGGATGCCAGTATACTTCAGGAGGGTGTTACACAGACCAACGACTGGTGTCTTAGTCACAGTCTCAAACTGAATGCAAAAAAATGCATCATCATTCCCTTCAGTAAAAACAATGTCCCTTCACACTATCAAATTGACAACAATTCCCTATGTACCTACGAAGTGGTAAGAGCTCTGGGATCATAAGTAGACTGCAACCTTAACTTTGACCACCAAGTGTCTACTGTAGTAAAGAAGGCTTTCTACACACTTGATTAGCAAAGGCATTGCCTCTAGAGCAAAGGAGGTTATAACCCCTCTATACTCATCACTAATCAGGCCAATAACTGAGTATAACTCCCCTTTTGGCATGTACCGTACAAAGCATCTGCATCAATTAAAGAGAGCTCAGAGGTTTCTAACTAAGAAGATCATGTGACTCCAGCACATGTCTTAAACAGACTGACTAGAGTTTCTATCACTATACTCAGTATCGTATAGACTTTTTAGGGGAGACTTGTGCCTGGCTTACTGAGCAATCTCTGACCCAAACCTAATGAATTTGCTGGACATTTGTAGATCAAATGGGACTATAGCTACCCATTCCAGGGACCTAAATATGGCCTGCTGCTTGAATAGGAGGTACTGGAGGGACAGGTCTGTCTCCCAATGTCTGCCGTGTCTTTGGAATTGGCTGCCAATTCATGTGAAGCAGAGCACCGCTATAACACTGTTCAAAAAGAACCTGGACGAGTGGATGGGGAACTGTAAATTCTTACTGGGTATAGGGCCCACAACCCTCCTGGACATGGGCAATCATTAATAAATACAATCCTGGATATTGACTAGAGTATCTATGGTATTACACTGGGATGAAATGGCTATTGGTTTTCTGGTTTTGATCAGTTTTTTTTATTTTATTTTTTTTATTTTTGATTTTGTGTTTAAATGGATTTTTGAGAGAGGCCAGACCTACGTATAAATGACCATATCATCGGCACATAGAAGTAGTGGGAATTGGCATAAATCAAAGGGGATTTATTAATGGTGACTGAGATCAGAACTGGGGCAAAAATGGAGCTTTGTGAGACACCTAAGTGAGTACAGGCAGTGTCAGAAAGAATAGACTCTATCCTTTCCCTGAAGGATCTGTTAGGTAGGCAACCATTTAACCAAATGGTAGATTCAGGACAGATGTCACTGTCTTGAAGATGAATAAGTAGGACTGAGTGATCAACCATATTAAATGCCAATATACACAGCATGGATCATATTCCCCTTTTCCATATTGGATAAAATGTAATCAGTCATAGTCTAGAGTGGTGCCAGGGAACCAAAGGTCATGTTGTTTCCTACAATGCAAGTGATATTTTTGAAGTTAATAAGTAAATTGAATCTAGATGACTTTTTTAGCACCTTACCCAGTGTAAGTAGGATTGATATGGGGTGCAAATGACTGCAGGATGTTGGCTTGTGTTCCTTAGGCATAGGTACGTCAAAGGAAAATTTCCAGATGGCTGGTATAGAATGGATGGTGAGTCAAGGGTTACAGATATGTTTCTGTTGTGAGGCGATGTAGTGTCTGAGTGGTAAAGACACCATGGACTAATACTGTCATGTCCAGGAAGAAAGTCTAGCAGGATGTGTTCAAATCAAGGTAGAATATGCTTAGTAATTATCTGAGATAAATAGGAAGGCAGAATGAATTTAGGGGACTTGGTTCTCTCTGAGTCTGTTGAGTTCCTGACATGGAGGGAAGGTTAGAGAATACTATGATGAATGCAGATGGTGACAGGTTACTGGAAAGGCAAGATATGAAGCCTAGATCGGATGCTTCATTTGGAGATTAAGAAGATGAACCACACCCTGTCTGAGATTACTTGTCCTTAACAGAATAGGTTTATGCCTGGTAGAAAGTCATGAGTAGAACAGAATAATGCTGGACCCTGCAGTGGCCATTTTTGTTGACTTTGAAAAGTTTATTGACTTAGTCTGCTGGGGGTATGTCTGCAAATTCCTCACTAGAAATAATATGGGTTGTATTCGTTAGTGCCTATACCAAGTGTACACTAAGTACACACCATTTTGAGTGAATAGTCAACATAACTCCCACCTTCTTCCTCCAACTTTTAGTTTTACAACTGATTTTATTGAAACCTTAAATACTGATGGGGGCTCATAGGTTATCACATATACATTTAGTTTAATCTTTCTGAGTGAAAAGACAGCCAAAAAATGTGGTAGACATATTCATGAATACAAATCATGTACACTTAATGTAACTGTTCATGAATCTGGCCCTATGTCTTTAGATTTGCTTCAAATCATGAAGGCCTTTTATTACAGGCCAGTGGCACTGACACTTGAATGTGAGATTCATAGAGTGTCTTAGCTGATTGTGAAGTATCAGACAAGAGTAAATACTTTCCTCAGCTTTATTTTTACTGATAATTGAACCTTTGGTCAGAGGCCTATCAAGACAGAAAGTAAGAAATGGGCTACTTGTGTGTGGACATTATGGTTAAAACAATGTCATTTGCTGATATTTGTTTGATATTAACAAGGAATCAGGGGAGGATTTATTAATGTATGGACAGATTTTGTCTGATTTTTCCAGCTTTGCAGGTTTAAGGACACCCGCCCACCCAGTGGAGGTACTTCCTGTGAATAATGGTACTATAGATTTTAAGGAGAAGAATAAGACTGTTTTTGTTGAGCTAAACAGTACCCAAATAACTAGATGTAAGGCTACAACTTTCTCCTGTCAAGGTGTTCGATTTGAACATACACCCCCACTTGGGATACATTTTATGCATGGATTCACATTTGGCATAGATTAAAATGTTCTTTACTATGACAAAAAGAATTTTTGAAGATTTTTTTGTACCCCTCATATACTATCCCTCAGATTTATTAATCTTCCATGCAGGACTAGTCTAGTCCTGCATGGAAGCGGCCACTTAGGAGCAGGACGGCAGTGCACCATGCATAGTAATGAAGGTGCGCTGCCCGAGCTCCCAGGCTTACACTGAGCGTGTACAAGTGCAGGGGGTGTGTCTGAGAGCACAGCTTTCAGAATAAACATGCCCCTGCAATGTTGAACAGCAGAAAGTGGAAATAAATGAGCGAGACTGCTCATAGGTGTCCACATATCCCCACCAACAGTCCCCCATGTGTACAACAGCAACAGGACATAAAAATCAAAAGAAGAAACTACTGTATTGTTGTCTAAAACTCTGAGTACAGCTAACTGTAGGTGCACAGCTGTGCCCATTGCTTAGCTACAGTTAAAGCAGCCTAAAAGGCTTAAGAGGATAACAAGGACAATATATGCAAATGAAGCATTTCAGCAATAGTGTAGTGGGCAGAGCGTTCGCCTATTCCACTTCAAGTCCCAGTGCAGCACAGTCTATTTTACATGGCATAGCATGGTTTAAGCAACATTTGTATTGCAAAACCCACTAAATAACATACATTTTTATGAACTGGAGTACTGCAGGAAATGCACATGTGAAGAGTCACTATCATAATGAATAAGGTAGCAGTAAGCAGGTGTAAGCACAGATAAGCAGTAGTAAGCATATGTAAACACTAGTAAGCGTGTGCAAGTGCGTTTGTGCTGGGGTAAGCACTGCCGACACAGATTAAGCAAAGGAGAAGCTAACTGGGTGTAAGAAACTGTGACCGGACGTTAGCAGTGCTTACCTCCACGCAAACCCGCTTACAACTGCTTTAAAGTGCTTTAATCACACCATATCCAACGGCAGGTGTTCTGCCCAGCAACAAAATAAATGGCTTCTGCAAGGCTGTAACCCAGGACCATGCACACCATACAGAAAATGATTTACCACTAAGCCATACCAGATATACATAAATCATATGTTGTCAGAAACATAACTCCAGCCCAGTCATGCAACAGTACAGAGAATGTATACCTACATCTAGGTGGATGTGTGTGCAAATATATTACCATCTAAATGGATACAACATATCTATAGATGCAGTCACACACACACATATATATATATATATATATATATATATATATATATATATATATATATATATCCAGAAATATATACCTATATATACAAATATATGAACATATATACATGCAAATGCCGAAATCTACACATATATATGTCAACACCTATATGTCCACATATACACAGCAAGTTACATATATGTACGCAGATATATGTCTCCGTAGGTATATACGGACATAGTTAGAAATATGTAAGCAAATATATATACCGATAGAGGTATATATGGCCAGACATCTGTAGATAGCAATGGTAGAGTAACAGAAACATATATGTCCACATGCACCGTTAATGGGCTTGAGAGGCCCCAAACAATATACGTCTCGTACGAATTGGCATAACCCCACAGCCAAACATGTCCGCCCTGCTGCTCATTGTAGTGTATGTGTTTCATTTAAATAGGGATTTAAATTAGCCCTCTGTTATGAGTCACATGTTGACATCACATTCCCCTCTCCCCTTCCCACTAGGCGGGCCGACCAGTACAGGCCCATCCAATCCAGGCCATCCTTGACCCACACATTCATTACCCACAGTTCCGCTCCACCTCACCCGCTGCACACACGCAGCCACCATCCCCTCCCTGGTTAGCGGCCTGTAGTTACCACACTACCACACATTGCCCCCCTCCCCAGGACCCATCCAGTATGTTGTCCTGACCGAAATATCCTAGGTCTGGCACATGCTATAGTCCATGCACATAGCCATGGGTACCTTTGTAACTCTGGTTTTAGATGAAAGTTGAATACCCAATGTTTGGATTGTCCTGCATAAGACGAATGTCTCCCTGGTACTAACAATAGATTTCACGTGTGACTCTGTTTACACTAACAGTTTTAGTTGTAGGTATCGCAAAGCATAGGTGGCACACAAGGTTGGCCGGTATGCACACTAAACACAGTATCCAGCAATACCAGTCTACATTACAGGATATGTAGCTAAATATGTAGAGGTATGTGTGTGTGTGTGTAAATATACCCATAACTAAACAGATATATACCTCTCCCTCTCTGTAGTACAAATGCATACATACATAGACAGACATATATATAAATACTCACATATGGCTATATACATATGCAGACACCCATACATCCACATGTCGTCATATATATATATATATATATATATATATATATATATATATATATATACAGAAATATATATATGTATATATATATATATATATATATATATATGTGTGTGTGTGTGTGTGTGTGTGTGTGTGTATAGACAGATATAGAGCTATGATATGATACAGCACATAAGAATGACATATGTTCACAGGCCGTGCCAATGGGGATGAGGGGCCCAATCAACAAACATGTAATATGTAGCATTAGCCCCCCCCCCCAGCCAGACAGGGGAAACATAACAACAAGCACACAAACAATGTAAACAATCCACTGCTCCCCAAACCTCAGGCAGGGCACACCCAGTGGGGGGAACACTGTGGACCCACCAAGTCTAATCTTGCAGCAGAGACAGGAGTGTCCCTTATGGGACACCCCAAAAATTGTTGATGATCGGAGTCACATCCCTGCAACGATTTATCAAGACAGGGTGTGTATGTACTCAGACTACAAAGCTGGGAAAGCCTGATGACCCATGGGTCGAGACAACGTATGAGATGGGTCCTGAGAAGTGGAGAGTGGGCAGTGTGTAGTGGTGTGGTTAGACCCGACCTGCACCCATAGTAAGAATGACTGCTGTAGAGAAGGGGTGGGTGGGGGAACTATGGGTATGCAGTTATGGGTTGAGGCATGCAGGTGTTGACTGAAGCGGTTCTATTCTGACTGCCCCGGGGATGTAAGCAATAGTGTGAATTGGGCAGAGCTGCTGCCTAACGAGCAGCCATTCCCGGTACGAGTCCCACTGCAGCACAGTCTACTTTACATGGCAAAGTACGGTATAACCATATGTGTTATTGCAAAACCCACTACATAACACGAAAAAACACATGGTCGCAACACCCCACTGTAGGCATGTAAGCCGATCTAATTGGCATCACAAGTTATTATTGTAGTCCTTACCCCCAGCCAGGGGTGTGAGTGTCCAACGCAATCCCCAAATGCAGTGTATATGCACAGCTGTTGTGGTAGAAGATATGGACAGCTGTGGACCTTTCCTTCAGCCTTCCTGCACATCCCTGGATAATTCCCCTACTATCTCTCCCTCTTTGTGCCCCATGAACACCACTTACCTATCAACCCCTGTTCCATTTCTATTAATGTTTAAAGTTACATGTAGGTGACACCCTCTTCTCCAACTATATTGGCAGAATCTGGAACCCCCTACCCACATGTATTACCTCAGCTGTCCCACATGACACATGAAAATAACACATGAAGGAACACCACAAGCACACTTGGATCAGCACATGCTCACCACCTGATGAAATCCCCCCCTCCCAACTTACACTCTATACCCCTACATCAACTAGTGAAACCGACATCTCTTGTCCTGCCTCGCATACAAATCCCAACATCCGACAAACCTTCCCTATTGCTCCCCTTCCAATTATTCCAACAGGCTACTATACAGTTACAATGTCACCCCCTCTACCTACCTACCTACCCCTTCACTATTCTCTTCTACTCTACCACACAGGTATGGAATAACTAAACCTACCCCAATTACCTGCGTGTAACCTATCCAGAACTGTTAAACTGGAATCCAACTGCACCTTAAACTGACCTTTGTCAACAGTCATACCTGACATGTAAACCTGACCTAAGCATGTATAATACCAACATGTTAAAGTAAACTAAGCATGAAGAATGTGGTACATAGCTATGTTACGTCTGTTACTCTCTATGAATGTGAACACCTCAGTATTACTTGAAATGAGTAGCTGGGGTTCACTGTGGAGCTCTACTCCCCGGGCCACTGCTGAAAATGGACAAGCATCCAGTTGGATTGTCCCAGTCGACAAATGTAAACTAAATACATGAAGTAGCACAGGGGTATGCAGGAGCAGGTGGGTGTAAGCCTATTTGGGCAGCAGTAAGCAATGCCCACACTGGTTAAGCAATGTAGAAGCTAACAGTGTAAGACACCACAACAGGAGGTCAGCAATGTTGAGCCTCGCCCAAACCAGCACATACCCACCTGCAATTGCTCTACAGTACCTTAATCACTCTGTAGCCAACAGCTGTCATTGTTCCCATTAACAAAATAATCTGCACTGCAAGGTTGCAACCCCACGACCCTGCAGACTATAGTCTACGTGAGTTACCACTAAGCCATGGCAGATACACATTCAGCTGCTGTGATCACAAACATATTATCCAGCACAGTCATTCAACAGTATAGGAAATGTATGTAAGTATGTAGATTAATACCAGTCTAAACAGGCCCCCCCCGGCCCCAATTACAAATCCCAAAACAATCCCGGAAAAAACCCCCTTTCCCTATTGCCCCCCTTCCAATTATTCCAACAGGCTACTATACAGTTACAATGTCACCCCCTCCTACCTCCCCCCCCCCCCCCCCCCCCCCCCCCCCCCCCCCCCCCCCCCCCCCCCCCCCCCCCCCCCCCCCCCCCCCCCCCCTCCCCTCCCCCCACCCGCCCCCCCCCCCCCCCCCCCCCCCCCCCCCCCCCCCCCCCCCCCCCCTTTTTTTATTTTTTTTTTTTTTTTGTTTTTTTTTTTTTTCTTTTTTTTTTTTTTTTTTTTTTTTTTTTTTTTTTTTTTTTTTGTTTTTTTTTTTTTTTCTTGCTTTTTCTTTTTTTGTTTTTTTTTTTTTTTTTTTTTTTTTTTCCCTTACCCTTCAAAATTTTTTATCAAAAGGTTGGAAAACTAAATAAATCCTGTGTCCTACCGGGGAAGGAAACGGGGAATAAAATTATTAAAATATTTGCAAATAAACCAAATGTAAACCTACCTAAGGCAGATTCCCGGTTAATTAAACTGCAGAAAATTTTCTATTTTATGAAAATTCTATAAAGGCATCAGTTTTCCCTTAAATAACTTAAAAATGGGGAACTGGGACTGCTTAAAAGGGAAAACATTTTGGAATTGCCCCAGTGCAAATGAAATAAAACTTTAAGAAAGCGGGGTGGGGAAAAATGGGTGTAACCCTTTTTTGGGCAGAGTAAGAAAGGGAAGGGGTTTTTTAAAAAGAAGAACCCAAACCAGTTAAGCAAAAAGGGGAAGCAACTGGGGTTGAAACCCGCACATTACTTGCTCTAAAACCAAGCCACCCGTACCAACGTTTAAAATTTTTCCCTTAAAAAAATAATCTGATCCAAAGGTTTGCCCCGCCCTGCAACAAAATTACAGCCCTAAGCCGGGAAAAAATTTCCTGCATACCATACACCAAAAGTTTTTAACCAGAAAGGGTTGGAAGATGAATTTAATCCGTTGCTTTCCAAACATTTTTCACCCAGCAAAAAACAGCCCCAACATAGGGAAAGTAGTTTCATAAAAAAAATTTAATGAAAATTTCCCCGGGGGGAAAAGGTTCCAAAATTTTGGGGTTCCAAAGGGGAAATGGGGCGGGGTTTCAAATCTGTTTCTAAATAAAACTTAAAACATTGTAGACCAGTTAATTATTTTGAAAAACATTTTTTGGGTGGGATGAAAAAATTTTGGGGGAAACCCCCCAAAAGGGGGATCGGGAAAGGTTTAAATTTTCCAAAAGGAAAAACCTGCAAATTGGGGAAAAAGAATGGGGGGTCCCAAGGCCAAAAAATTTAAGGGGGGAAAGGGCAGGGACAATGGAGAATATATCTTTTAAATGTAAAAGTAGGGGGGAAGGAAATTATACTTTGGTAAAAATACAAATAAACAAAAGAAATAGTTGTCAAGATAAATAAGGTTCTTGGTATAAATTTTTTTTATTAAATTTATATAACATATTTTCTTATAATTCAAAATTTTAACTTTTAAAAATGGGGGTTCATTAAATAAATTAATTATTATAATAATAAATATAAATTAACAAAATGGTAAAAGCATTTAACATGGGAACAAAATTTTTGAAAAACCTTTTACAAAATTAACAAAAAAGCAACGGGTTAAAAATGGGGTTGGGGCCCCCAAAAGGAACACCCGGTTGCAAAATTTTTAAACCCTTTTAATCCAAGGGCTTTTTCCCCAACCAAAAAAATATCAGCCCTGCGTTTTGCCCCGGGACCCTAAACCAACACAAAATGTTTAAACCAGTAACCAAATTAAATGTAAAAATTTTGGGTTTTAAAACATATCATCCAGAAAAGTAAACAGTAAAAATGTGGAAAAAAACAATCAAAATGCAAAATTTTTAAAAAAGGGGAAAAATGTTTGGGGATATCTTAAATATTTAATAATTAAAAATTTATTAAATTATATTATAAAAATATTTTAAGAATGAAAATTAAACAAAAAATTTTTTTAACATTTTTGCCCGGTTTCCCAACCTGGATTTTCCTTTTTAAATTAAGAAAAGGGGTCCCAAAAAAAACAAATAACAAAAATATATATTTTAAAAGTAAAAAACACAATAATATAAAAACCAAAAAAATTAAAAATCTTTTACAAGAAAAAATTTTTATTGTAATAATATTAAATTATAATATTAAATATCCCCCTAAACAACCCCTGTCTTATTTTACTTATGGGGAAACCATTAAAATGAGAATATTAATTAAAATATTATAAATTAAAAATAATAAAATAAAATAAAATTTTTGCTTTTAATAACAAAATTTAATCCATTACAGTTTTGAAAATTAATTTAAAATAACAGGGAATTTGGCTTTTTCCCCCCCCAAAACTGTAAAATCAGAAAATTTTTGTTGGCCCCTAAACAACAAAATGCTTTCCGGGCCAACCCTTAATTGGGGTACAAAAATTAGAAAAATTTTCCTTCAAGAAAGTAAAAATTTAAACAATTACAATGAAAATTTAGCACCCCCAATTAAACCCCCTTGAAAAACCCAGGAAATTTTTAAAATTTTTAATTAATTATTTAATTTTTTATTTAAAAAAATTTGGGGAGCCCAAATATATACCTTTATATAGAAAATAAAAAAAACAAAAAAATAATAAAAAGGCCACAAAAAAACCCCCTAACAAAATACACGGGACAAAGGTATTGTGGAACAAGGGGGAAAAGGGGAATATTTGAAATATTCCTGACAACCCGGGAAATTTGTGGGGGTTTAAAAAGGAAAATTTTTAAACATACCCCCTTAAAAAAGGAACATCAAAAGGGAAAAAGCCATTTTTTTGTGCTTTAACAAAAAGATTCCCAAAAAGTTTGAAATATTTAACAAGATGGGGGTCCCCAAAAACCGAACAGCCCAATTGGCCTTTTCATTGGTAGGCCCCCCCTTTTAGTACAACAGAACGGTTTTTCCTTCCTAAAACTAACAAAAAATGTACGCAAAACCCCCGCAAGCCCGAAATTTTTACGGGGAATTTAAAAAATTACTCCCCTTTTTGGGACGGGAACCCAACAAATTTTGGGGCCTGTTCGGGGAATTGCGTAAAGGAAAATTGATGGCCTTCCTTAACCCCCTCTGCCCACAGGAAAAGCCTTTCCATACGGGAAAAAGGAAAGGGGAAAAAGGGGGCCCATATTGAAATTTTTGTTTCCGGGGTTCCCAAACAGGGTTTTTGAACATTCACAAAAGGTGCATCAGAAAAAAAATGGTTTGGTGAAAACCCCATAAACCGAAATTCCCCATATACAAAAGCCTTGTGCAACCAAAAAACCCAGCCAACCCACTCCTATTTTGGAAGGAGAGAGACAGAGACCAAAAACAGAAAAGAAAAGGCAAGAAGAAAAAAGAAAAAAAAAACCCAGAAAGGTTAACCTCAAAAAAGGGTTTTTAAAATTTTTAAAGGTATTGAACCTGTTTTTGGTAAATTAAAAAGGAAATGATTGGAATTTTTGGGAAATTCCCCACTGGAAAAAAGCCCTTTTAAATAAAGGGGTTTCTGAAAAATTTGGAAAATACTGTCGTCCCGGCAGTAGGCCCCATCCCCTGAAATGTGAAATCAGAAAAAGAAGGGCAAAATTTTAAAAACCATAATATCTGTGGGGGGGAAAAAAAGGGGGGCAAGCTGGGGGAAAAAAAAACATGAAAAAAAAAAAAAACAGGGTGCCAAAACCCATCCATTGAAACAAAAAATGTTTAATTGCAAGGGGAAAGAAAAAAATATGTGTAATGGGAATTCCCTTTGTAAATACCCTTTAATATTTTCTGTGTTCCTGGAAAATTTTTTGTTGGGGAAAGGCAAAAAAATGAAAGCTGAAGGGAAAAGTTCCAAATTTAAAGTTTTATGTCCCAATACGGTTAAAAATCGTATAAAAGGGGGATTTTGCGGGACATCATTTTTTAAGGAATAGCAAAAAAACCTCAAGCCCCCAATTATCTACAAAAATTTTATTGTTTAATAAATTAAAAAAAATATAAAATATTAAATTAAATTTTAATACAGATAAATATCTGTGTGATATATAATGAGACACGTATGTCTACAGATACACAGACACTCATATAGTTATAGGTATAGCAACAACCTACAAGACATATCTACACATATATGTATATATATATATATATATATATATATATATATATATATATATATATATATATATACATATATACATATATAGATATATCTTGTAGGTTGTTGCTATACACACTGAGCAGAGTGGATGAGAGGTGCTGACTCCAACTGTTAGCTGAGATATATAAGTATCCTGTTTTTTTTTTTTCGATTATTTATACAGTTTATTGTTTCTAGCAATTTACACTTTTATTGTAATCTGCACGGGTAACTGATTTGTTTGCAGTTAAAAGCATTCTGTATCTTTACAAATCTTTATCTGTTTAAAATAGGTTTATCCCCACCCGCCCTCCCTGTTGGTGTCTTGCTGTTATACTTGGTGGCTTTGCAGTTGCCCGCCCCTACTGTAAATCTGATCTGGGACACTTCTCCCAGTCTAGTGTCATAAGCTCATTCTACCTAATACAGAGAGAACATTTGATAAGGCCTTCTGTTTCCTTTTCCCTTTCAAAAAAAAATTTTTTTTTTTCCTGAATTTCCTTATGTTCTGACTGTGCTTCTCAAACATTTTGGAAATATAGAGTATATTTTAGAGCATGTATTATAACTGTAATTGCCTTAATATTGCTACAACTCAAGTGCTCTAGGTTGCACTGCATCTGAAGTGTTTGTGTGTTTTAGCTGCTTTTCTGTATATATAGACTTCTCTGTATATGTAGACTAGCTACTTATTCTGCTGTGTTACTGCCTCTTAAATCATTTTTCAGTTGTGCACTTGCCTTACTTCATTTAAAAAGTTTTAAATTTCTAATTTTGTAGTTTTAATTGCATTTACTGTTTAGGACTACACAGTCGTGTGTTAGCTTTTTCTGTGTTTGTTTACTGTATTATTGCATTGTTTAGCCTGTTTCAACAAAAAAAATATATATATACTATCTTGTTTGCTTGTTTCCCACCTTTTCTAGCCAGTCCATATCCCAGGTTTTGCTTGTCTCAGGACTTTATTTTCTGTGCTCAGAGCTATCCAGACCTTGCTGTGGTAGAGGGAAGTCCTACTGCCTACCAGTGGGACTGGTGAGCATTTTACTGCCTATCTAACATTAGAGGAGTGGTTTCTAGCTCTGAAATTGTAATTTTATTAGCCTTTTTGGGCTGATTTCTATCCCTTTCAACTTTCTGGCTTAAAAATGCGTGTGTTTGCACATTTTTCACATTGTGCAGCACTACGAGGCTACAGTTAAACTATTCCAGGTGCCAGAAAGTGTGCTCTTCAAATTTTCCCTTAAAACTAGCTGGTTTCTCAGTAGTAGCACTAAAATCTGAACCCCTGTGACTAGCACTTGCTCCAGAACCTGCTGGAAAGCACTAGGAAGCCTGAAACTGATACAAGCACTCAGTTCTCCTTGTCAATAAGGAGAAATTAATCATAGGCACTAAACAGCCTACAATTGCAAAGTACCTTGCAAAGGTAAGGGAAAACAGCTCTTAAACTTTACAAAAAAGCACCTAAACAGGCATGTCCAAGGGTCAGCTTCTGGTGATTTCTCCTGTCCACCTGGTGAATCTGGGCATACTGGGTCAATGTGGCAACTGCCTCATGTACAGAGACAATCCTCTCCTCCTACCACCCAACACTACAACCTGTGAGAGATGCACTTACATAGCCAAACTGGAAGCAAAGCTCTCTCCAGTCAAGATTGTGCTAGACAGTCAAGAGGAGAAGGCTAACACCTGCATTACACCTCTAGCAACTCATAGCCCTTCAAAACCCACACCATCAACACCCACACATAGCAACACTAAACCCACATATGCAGAGGACCTTAACATTAACCTGCCCAAGAAACAAGGACCTCCGAAGCCAAAACGCAAGCAAACATCAGTCACAGTCGAAGTGACACATAGCTCACAACACCAGTGTGCCACCCAACAACAGCCCCTAAGGCAAGACAATGTACCCAACACTTTAGTCATAGGTGACTCTATAGTCAGGCACACTGATGTCCCACTCACCAGGCTGAACAAGGAGAAAATTACAGTCAGCTGCCTGTCAGATGCCAGGATCCACCACATAACGCATGCACTCAAGTCACTCCACAACAAGTACAAATACGACTCTGTCATTGTCCATGCTGGAGTGAATGACTTGAGACGTACCTCCCTGGACTACATGAAGAGACATGGAAGAGCTCTTGGATCATGTGACCCAGGCAGGTATGACCCTAGCCCTGAGTAGCATCCTGCCTTCGCCCAGAATGACACCACAGTATAAGGACAAAATGATTGACTTCAACAATTGGCTAAGCTTCTGGTGTCATTCAAAGGGGATCCAGTATTTGTCTGCCTGGGAAGACATGATCGACAAACCACAATGCTTTGCCAGAGATGGTCTGCACCTGTCACCCCTGGGATTCAGGTTACTGGATAAAGCTCTTGCCTACAGTGCCTTTTTTAGGCAAGGTTCAAAGGATAAAACCACCACCGTAACAGATACAAGCATGCAAAATCTGAAGGTAATGCTACTCAATGCTAGAAGTCTAAACCTCAAAATGCACTCTCTCGAGGCACTCCTAAAAATGGAGAACATCGATATCTGTGCAGTGACTGAGACCTGGTTCAAGGCTCCAGAGAGCACCCCTGCAATACCAGGCTACAATTCTTACCACACTTTTCGTCCACAAAACCAAGACCGAAACACTAAAGGTGAAGGAGTGTCCATATTCATCAAGGATATTCACACCTCCAGGCTAGTTGCCCAACACAATGCATCTGAAATTCTCCAGGTGCAATTAACACTAGGTAAGACTGCAATCCAAATTGTAGCTTGCTACAGATCCCCCACCATACACCAAGATTCTCACTACACCTTCCTAAACATACTGAAAAATATTAAGATACAACCAAACACCCTAAAACTGTGTGATTTCAACTACCCTGCCATTAATTGGGAAAACTACTCAGGTACCAACTCCTTTTCCCAACTGTTCTTGGAATTCATAAATTCCAATGCCCTAGATCAACTAATCCATTGTCCCACCAGGGGCTCCAATATCCTAGACCTGGTCATTACCAACATGGGAGATAGATGCTCCACACCAGTGGTCACCCCCTCATTGGTCAGGTCTGACCATAAGCAAATCACCCTTGACATCCACATCCCACCCCACCCCCAGTAAGGAAACCTCCTTAAAAAACTTCTCCAAAGCCAACTTCATGCTACTGAAGTCAGAAGTGACAAACTTCACAACACCCACGCAGACAGGATCTGGAAGTTCAACTGTAGAATCCTACACTAAGGCACTGTACGAGCACATCCACTCATGCATGAATCGTGCCATCCCAAATAGAACCAAGATGCTCTTCTTCAAAAAAAGGAAGCCAATCTGGTGGTCCCCTGCTATAAACAAACTATACAACAGAAGGAAGAAACTGTTGCAGAAAATAGGAAAATCCCAGGATGCAAAACACTCCCTCACCAGCCTC
Source organism: Protopterus annectens (assembly GCF_019279795.1). Classification (NCBI taxonomy): domain Eukaryota; kingdom Metazoa; phylum Chordata; order Ceratodontiformes; family Protopteridae; genus Protopterus; species Protopterus annectens. The sequence goes on along the minus strand of NC_056728.1, from coordinate 729,445,622 downwards.
AGTAAGAAGCTGAGATCCCTTATAAAATCCTCAAAAGCTAGTTACGAAAATAAAATTGCCAAAGATTCCAAAGACAACCACAAGGCATTCTATAGTTATGTCAAGAATCTATATGGCAATGCTCAGATCTGCTCTGAGCTACAACAGAATGGCATTAAATATACTGATCCCAAGGATATTGCCAATATCCTGGCAGATCGATTTAGTGCCAACTTCACCCCCCTCTCACCCCCTAAAGGGCCCATCTCAATACCTAAAGATTGCCAAATTCCAATAATCACAGCCACACAGGTAGAAACAGCATTCTCCAAAGCTAAGAATACAGCATCCATGGGACCAGATGACATCATGGGCTGTGTGCTACATGAACTACAAAATGAACTGGCATCTCACCTAAGTGTCATGTTTAATCATAGCCTCACCTCAGGCTTCATGCCCACTGAGTGGCACACAGCTACAGTTATCCTGCTCCACAAGGGAGGATCCGCCTTGGATCCTGGGAACTACCATCCCATCAGTCTGACAAGCCTGCTCTGCAAGGGCATGGAACAAGTTATCATGGAACTTATAAACAAAGACATTGGCAAGCTTCAAACACTGGACCCCACCCAGTTTGGGTTTGTGAAGGGCCGATCTTGTCTCCTGAACCTGACTGACTTCTTCGAATCGTTCTCCAGAGCTGTGGACGAGGGTAAGGTGGCCCACACAGCCTATCTGGACCTCGCCAAGGCCTTCAAAACCATCCCCCACTCTGGAATCCTAGATAAACCTACTAAGCTGGGCATAAATCCCTACATCACTCGATGGGTTGCCAACTGGCTTACTGACATAACCCAGACTGTAAAAGTAGCCGACTCAAAATCCAGCTCCAGACAAGTGACAAGTGGAGTACCTCAGGGTTCAGTCCTGGGACCACTCTTGTTTGGCATCTACTTCTCTGAAGTACAGGCCAACACTAAGGGACTCTGGCTAACAAAGTTTGCAGATGACTGCAAACTGGGAGCCATTATTGAATCCCCAAAGGATGTGGATATTCTACAAAAGGGCCTTACAGAAACAGATGCCTGGTGCCAGAGCCATGGGCCCAAGCTTAATGCCAAGAAATGTATAGTTATCCCCTTTGGAAAAAAACTTGTACCCATGAACTACCACATAGGTGGCAGGACACTAAACAGTGAAAGTGTGATGAGAGACTTAGGGACACAAGTGGACACTGGTCTCACTTTCGATAACCACATCGCCACAACAGTCAGGAAATCCTTCTATGTGGCACACCTCATCACTAAGGGCTTTTCATCCAGAAAAAAAGAGGTCATTGTCCCATTGTACTCATCCCTCATTAGACCCATTATAGAGTATAATGCCCCATTTGGTATGTACCTCACAAGACATCTGCAACAGCTGGAAAGGCCACAGAAATACCTCACTAAAAGAATCACAGGCCTGAAGCAGATGCCATATGCCGACCATCTGAAAAAACTCCAGCTATACTCTGTGGCATATCGTCTACTCAGAGGTGATCTCTGCTTAACATACAAGGCCATGTCAAACCCTAAGTTGTTGGACATGCTCCACTTAAAGAAATCCCAATCCCTCAGAATCACACACTCCAGGGATCTAAACTTTATCATTACAATGAACAAAATATGCAGGAGGGATAGGTTCCTGACCCAGAGACTCCCCATACTCTGGAATAGACTGCCCATACATGTCAAGCACAGCACCTCATTGGCCCTCTTCAAAAGGAACCTTGATGATTGGATGGGAGATAGGAAATTCACCCCAGGGATCATGTCAGTTGCCCTGCTAGACAGGGACCCAGAGACGTAAATATTGTGGGAAGAAATTTCCAGGGAATTGTTATGGCTAGGCTTGCATAGGCCTTAGGGCCGATAGCCTAGTACCAACCTATGAACCTATACACACACACATATATATATATATATATATATATATATATATATATATATATATAGTGGCGCTGACAAGGGCATGCAGGTGAAATAGTCTGTAACAGGCCGCAAAGATAATGCCCCCACAGGGAACATGGCTACAAACACATAGCACAAAGTGTGGCACAAACACATAGCACAAAGTTTGGTATAATACAACATATGTCCCAATGGTAGGTAAGCAGCCGACATACCAATTGCATTCTGTGAATGGTTTGTTGTAGCTGTTATGGTGGGGGAAGACAAAGATGTGTATTAAGAACTATGGTAACCCTGCTGTATGAGTTGCTCAGACTTGTTTCCATCTTTATGTCTTCCAGGGAGATGGCCCACACATGTTTGCCAGCATACAGAGCTGCTGAAACAGAGGTCATAACTGAACATTTGGTACAGCACTATGAACAACTGTTTAGCTGGACATCCCACGATCAGCAGGAGAGGACCATCCTGTGGAATGATCTAGTCCACAGGGTCAATGATGGACTGTATAATTGCAGTTATGAGCAGATCCAGCATCATTGCACTGACCTGCTTCACTATGTATGTCGGCATGCAGCTGCCATACAGGGGGACCACCTCACAATGGGGGGGGCAACCCACCCATACACCCCTCACCCGTGTGGAGGAGCTTCTCAGAAGCCTTGTGGCACCTGCCAGCCAACAGCACTAACAACTAGCAGGGTGCATTGTGGAGGTGGGTCCACTGACCCACCGGATGAGGAGCATGCAGGTAAGGCCCCAGGGCACATCAGTACACCACTCTTGTATATGCAGCCGCATCTGTACAGGTACATCATGCAAATCTGAGATGTCATATACATAGTCTGTTGCTGTGTAGTAGTAATAAACAGTCAAGCATAAGCTGTAGTATTGTGGACTTCTACTGTTGATGTAACATAATGCTGCACTCACCCTTTATGAAAGCCACAGCTGTGGCCACTGACATCAACTTTCTCACACTCTTATGTAGGTCTCTCCAGGATACCACCATGGCAGCAGCCTGTAACCGGTGAGTATGGTTCATGTTCATGCATGACACTACACTGGACAAGTAATAGCTATGGAATATTCCATGAACACATCTAACACACCTGCCCATACTGCATGCTGTACATGTTCACGTTTTGTTGCTGTGAATTGCACTGCATCACAGTAGAGACCATGCTGGGGTATCGGAAGGGTAGAACAGACACATGCAAGATAACTAACATCCTGTCATTGTGAAATGTGTCCTCAGGGATGAGAAGTATGGCAGGACACACGGCCTACAGTAGGGACATATGTGAAACAACACCCTCATGGTTGTATCTGCACACAATCAGGTTAAGAAACTGTTGCAGACATAACCCTGACCCCACATCAATAGTGACAGCAGTGTGTGCACTCCAAGGGATGTGCACATGAATAGACCTTGCAGCCATGCAGATGTCTGGGACATGTGTAGGGCACCCCCCACAGCCATGGTAAGGTCTACTGGTTGTCAGTGTAATAGTCTTGTACTGGTTATACATGCACTGCTGATGTTGTGATCTGTAAAGCAGATATCAGGCATTCACAAATGATATCTGTTCACATATCATCCCAGGTATGAGTTGCTCTAACACATAGGGGCTGTGAGCATTGGAGCTGACATAACTGATACAGTACCACATATGCAGCAATGGTTTCTACACCTGTGAGGTATGGTGCACAGTACAAGGCAGGGTGCAGAACAGGTCCACAGTAACACTTTGTACATGGGTGCAGTGTTAACAAGGGGAAAGATCATCACCTACCAACACAGCCCATGCATCACACACATGTATACTGTCGCTAGCATGAAGTCACTATAGTTACACTGCATGCTGTTGAGCACCATATGTAATGCATGCTGACAGAAGGGTAATGGGAGGACTGTGTGTACAAAAATTGTGCAAACCCACATGTAGGTGTGTGAGGGGTGTGTGTATATGTGTGTGTGTGTGTGTGTGTGTGTGTGTGTGTGTGTGTGTGTATGTGTGTGTGTGTGGTGATTGTATCTGTAAGTGCAGTCTGATGGAGTGGAGTGTGGTCAATGCATGTCAGATATGTGTGTACATGTGTGTCTGTGTGGGTGTCCATGTATGCACAGGCGATAGTGAGATTGATCACATGGCAGTACTTCTCTTTGGGATTGTGATGTACATGTACATGGAGTGACACATGAGACACCAGGACAACTGGTCTGATATGTGAATACAGGACAGCTGATAGCATCTCAAGGTCTGTAGCATGGAACATGCATTGAGAAGGAAAGTACATACTAGGTATACACATCATATTGCCAGCAGCAGATAGATAACCGGCTACCCATGTATGCAGCACTACTAATGCAATGGGGAATTACCAGAGCACATCAGTGAGTGTACCCAGATATTACTGTTGTCCACATGATGGGTTGATTATGCAGCAGATGTGGCATGGACTGAGCAAGACTGTAGTATGAGTCTCCGGTGTGTGACATATGTAGTGAATGTAGCAGCCCCAACCATATAGAGGCCATGTACACCATGACTGGAAATACACAGTGTAATACTGGATGACAGCAGTGAGGCCTTGTACAACCTACTGCCATGTACAACCCACTCCTCCCAAGTCAGGGAGGTGATGGAGTAACAGGTCATGTGTTGTGATCACACATGTAGGCATGGAGAGGAATGATATGCTAATGGGTAGTAGTATTGAGTGTATGTTAGCAAGTGCCATGCAGGATGGGGAACATATGTAACTGAATGTGAGACTGTCTGTAAACCCAGGGAAAGGGAGGTAGTAAGGTGGACTGTCAGTGTGTGTGGGTGTATGTGTGTGAGTGTGTGTGTGAGTATGTGTGTGTGTGTGTGTGTGTGTGTGTGTGTGTGAGACTGTGTGTACTGTTATGCAATGCTGTACAGGTCTTAAAGTGTGTGTTTGTTTCCCCCACAGGTGGCGAGGTGGGTCAGGTTCCCTCCTGTGTGCAAACTGAGGTAGGTGTCTGTACAGACACTGATGATGATGATGGTACTGTTGAGGCACAGGTGGGGTTGTCAGAGGCAAACACTGCACCAACATGTGTCATCACCCTCCTAGCCACCCCAAGCCTGCACACAGTTACAGTGCCCCTACAAACTCAATCACACATGGCCATAGCAGAGGGACAGTTGGCAGTTGATGCCAGTGACCAGGAAAGTGTGGTGTCCATGCCAACTGTGTCGGGTCACAGTCAGCATAAACAGATGTCCAGCAGGGCACCACATCGGCAGATGTACCATGGTGCTCATGGGAGGGCCGCTGGTTATCATGCCCCTGGCAAAGGCACCACAACTAGTACCACCAGGAGCATGTTTCAGGCTATAATGGAGGTTCAGACACATATGGAAATGCACACCAGACAGGGCCTGAAGCTGCAGAGGTCTGCTTTCTCATCTGTAAGTGGCAACCTTTGTGAACTTGCTGCTGCCCTCAGTGAACAGACTGAGGTCATGGATAGATGGTGGGGTGAGATGGTGGGCCTCCTCAACCATGGTATGTCTGTGCTTGAACGTGTGGTGGGAGTGGTGTGATGGCAGTGTGGACATAGGCCAGAAACACCACCAGCTGGCGGTCAATGTGGACATGCCAGGATGCCAAGCCACTCCCATAGTGGCAGTACCAGCCACAGCACACCACTGGGCACTGGGGGTGCTGTCCACACTACACCATAGCAGGTCTTGTGCATGTGGCCCTGGCCAGTCCCAGGTGGGACATGGTTCCAGTGGACATCTGTCATCATCAGGGGATAGTAGCACCTCAAGGTCTGTACCTGTACGTGCCCATGGAACCCCTGGCAGGCACAGTCAGTGTGTCCATGGCCAGAGCCAGTGAACTGCACACCCTGCCAGGTATGGTCTGCAGCTGTCCAGCAACACCCTTATAGGGCAGCCACATGGCAGAACTGTGTGCATGTATACCCACACACTATGCAACCACATTTAGGGTGATCCCATACCAACACACACCACATCACCATGCCCCAATAAATGAACCAAACCCCTCACCCACACACATGGTGACACATGTATGGACCACCCAGAGCCTCTGGCACACCAGCAACACAATATGTGCATATGATGATACCTGTGCCACATCCCTGTCATCCATAACATTGATGCAGGGACAGGCTAATATGGTTCTGATGCCCATGCTGACTGTAACAGAGTGCTGCAATGTACTGCCATATAAGATGTTGTCAGGGGTAATGTGTAATGCATACATGTCAGGTAGTGTAGCCATGCGACTATGATGTATTTCAGCTGTTAGTAACACTGATTGTATTCTCCATAATGTTATCCATTTGTGTTGTAGGTGTACATGTGTCAGCAGGAGGATAGTCTGCAGACATATTCCACAAGGATATGTCATTGTGATGACACCATGGTCGTGACATATCTGGTGTAAAGTTGCATACATGTCACAGGTTTGTATAACAGTTATTTCCTGTACCACACTGACAGGTGGCCTGCTGGTACATGTATAATCTGCATCCTTATGTCAACCCATCCACATACACACACATCCTTACTTGGCAACACTGTGTCTAGACCCCTACCTAGGTATGTAATGCTACTGAACTGTGTGGCTTTCATTGCAAACACGACACCATGTTTAGGGTGATGTGTGTACCAGGTCACATGTTACATGCAGAACATCCACAGACATGTGCAATATGGTAATGGGGGGTTTAATGTTTGTATACGGAGAATACATAGTGTGTCATACCATCATATACACATTGATTGACACATAACAGACAGACACTCATCTTTGAGACCTGGGTGTATTGCTGCAAGCTAACTAGTCCATGTGTGTCCAATGTGTTACAGGTAGGCTGCACATAGCACATGTGTAACTGGGCTGCATCCTGTTATCAGTTACCTGCATGGGTGATGGTGACAGTGGTCACCAGCGAGTGATATGTGGGCCATATACCAGTTTGTACCATGGTGTAATTACAGTGTACACAGCACCCACATCCCCCAATGGATATTGTACACACTGGAACTCATCTTGATACTCTGACATACCCACTATCACACATTGCCAATGACACCAGTACAACCCATTGCATATCACAACAGTGGTATCACAAGGATATGCCTGTAATGCACATGCCACAGGCATAGTAGGGTGTTGCATTGTGATGCCACACCTATGGGTAGCGACAGCAATATCTGTACTACTGTGTGGCAATGTGTATTGTAATAGGAGTATGTGGCCTTGGAATGGTGTACCCTACAGATATGCAGACATGCACACATACACACAAGTGGCAAACCTCAATGGGATTCCCATGCCTACCGACCCATTTGTGCAACACTGTTGTGCTGGTACTGCAAGGCACATGTAGCTGTTAGGGAGAGGAGTGTAACAGGCTACATGTCATGTCCAATACAGCAGAGGCCACATCTGACTATATATGGGAGTGGAGGTGATTGTGAAGGCTGTCATGGAATTTCCAACTACAGGTGTACTAACACACAAACAATGCTATCCTCAGTAATGCACATGTACATGTGTCAATACTGTGGTGCATTGCTGCAGGTGGTCATAGCTGTGTACCTGGCTGTTGTCCATGGAGGGACTGGATGTGTAGGGGGTGTGTGTACATTGGTATCATGCCACCTGCCATGTGCCAGCAGGCAATCTATCGACAGACACCACGTTAGTGACTGGCAGGGTGAGAGTGACATGCATCAGCCAATCCTTTGGGTGCCTTCTACACATGGCCACTGAGGTGATCCAATTGACATGTATGCAACATGTATTACAACACATGGTTAGTGTCTGTGATGGAGACCTGTACCCAAGCATGTTCAGTTGACTGTGGTAGTGCAGTGTAGGTAGCCGTGGCATGTGGCCCATACAGGGTGATGTCCCCTATATGTGACAGGCCACACATGTCGGTTTCAATCAAGCATAGGTTGTCTGTACATATCCCAGCTGGAGACCTGTCATCTGCACATCTCTATAGGGGTTGACAGACACCCGTTTGGTGAGTAGCTATGCAGTAGGATGAAAGTGCCAACATATGGATGTTTGACAACAATAAATATGCCATTGCTACATGTTGGAAACCCTCACTAACATGTGCTGTACCGACAGTACTCTACAGTTACATTCCACATGTCTGAGTATTATCCAGTAGGGGATATATACAGTGACACATCCCACACACCAGGAACACAACAGTGAGCACTCAGAGTGCAGCTATGCCCACAGGTGTGCTTGTTGGCAGTAGTAATGTTAGCACTGCACCCTTCCCTGGGACAGCACTGTCGACAGTAGTAACGCCATGTTACATTGCATGCCTGTGTGACAGCATGTACCCTGAGTTGTTATCCCTGCATGTCACACATTCACTTGGATAAAAGTGCTGTGCAGGCCTCATATACCTGTGTGTCCCAGACATGACACTCAATACCCTTTGCTACTGTAATGAGAGCACATAGACACATGTACTGTATATGGCAGTACATACACATATTACAGATGTAATTTCCCAGGGTTTGACATAGGCTTGTATGTGACCCAGAAATAGCCTCTGTGTAGACATGATGCCACAGAGTATAGCTGGAGGATGTCTAGACGGTCAGCATAGGCCATATGTTTGATACCTGTGATTATTATAGTGAGGTATTTCTACTGCCTTCCCAGCTGTTGCAGCTGCCTTGCGAGGTACATACCAAATGGGGTGTAATGAGGGATGAGTACAATGGGACAATTACCCCCTTTTTTATGGATGTAAAGCCCTCAGTCATGAGGTGTGCCACATAGAAGGATTTCCTTACTGTTGTGGCTATGTGGTTAATGAAGGTGAGACTACTGTCCACCTGTATCCCTATGTCTGTCAGCACACTTTCAGTGTTTAGTGTACTGCCACCTATGTGGTAATTCATAGGTACATGCTATGTCCAAAGGAGATAACTATACATTACTTGGCATTAAGTTTGAGCCCATGGCTCTGGCACCACACATCTGTTTCTGTAAAGCATGTTGTAGAATATTCACATCATTTGGGGATGCAATAATGGCTCCCAGTTTACAGTCATCTGTGAATTTTGTTAGCCAGAGTTCCATAGTGTTGGTCTGTACTTCAGGGAAGTAGATGCCAAACAAGAGCTGTGCCAGGACCGACCCTGACGTACTCCAATTGTCAATTGTTTGGAGCAGGGATCGGACATGGCTACGTTTACAGTCTGGGTTCCATGGGTAAGTCAGTTGGCAACCCATCAAGTGACACAGGTATTTATGGCCAGATTTGCATGTTTAACTATGTCTCTAGAGTGGGCTATATTGTCTAAGGCCTTGGCGAAGTCCAGATAGGCTGTGTGCACTGCCTTACCCTCCTTCACAGCTCCGGAGACTGAGACTGAATCAAAGTAGTTAAACAGGTTCAGGATAGATCCGCCCTGCATGAGCCCAACCAAGGTGGGGTCCAGTGTTTTCTGGTTGCCAATGTATTTGTTAATAAGTTGCATGATAATGCATTCCATGCCCTTGCAGATCAGGCTCATCAGACTGATGGAAAGGTAGTTCCCGGGATCCAAGGTGGATTCCCCCTTGTGGAGTGTGATAACTGTAGCTGTGCACCACTCAGTGGGATAGAAGCCTGAGGTGAGGCTATGATTACACATGGCACTTAGGTGAGATGCAGGGTTATGTAGTAGCTCATGTACTACATGGGCCGGGATGTCATCTGGTCCCATGGATGCTGTACTCCTAGCAGTGGAGTCAGTGGATCCACCTGTGTGGCCATGATTACTGGAATTTGGCAACCTTTTGTTAATGAGATTTGCCCTTTAAGGGGTGAGGGAGGCTGAATGTGGCACTAAATTGGTCTGCCCAGATATTGGAACACTCCTTTGAATCAGTATATTTAATGCCAATCTGTTGTAGAACAGAGCAGTTCTGAGCAGTGCCATATAGATCCTCAACATAACTATAGAATGTCTTGTGGTTGTCTTTGGAATCTATGGCAATTATATTTATGTAACAAGCTGTGGTGGATTTTGAGGGATAGCAGCTTCTTACTAAGGCTGGTAAGGGAGCAGTTTGTGTTTTGGGATTATCCTTTTAGCTGCAACAGTGTCTTCCTTCTGTTGTATAGACTGTTCATGGCAATGGAGCACAAGATTGGCTTCCTGGTTTGGAGAACAGTGTTTTGGTTCTATGTGGGATGGCACAATTCATGCACGAGTGGATGTGCCCATACAGTGCCTTAATGTAGGATTCATCAGTTGCGCTTTCAGCTCCCATCTCCATGGGTGTCATGAGGTTTGTCACTTCTGACTTGAGTAGCATAGCATTGGCTTTGCAGAGGGTATTTATGGAAGATTCTTACTGGTGGGTTGCGGTAGGATGTGGATGTCAATGGTGATTACCTAATGGTCAGACCTGACCTATGAGGGGTGGCTACTGGTGTAGGGCATCTGACACCCATGTTGATAATGACCAGTTCTAGGATATTGGAGACCCTGGTTGGACAATGGATTAGTTGATCCAGGGGGTTGGAATGTATGAGTTCCCAGAACCATTGGTAAAGGGTGGTGGTACACGAGTTGTTTTCCCAGTTAATGGCAGAATATTTGGAATCATCCAGTATTATGGTGTTTGATTGTATCTTAATATTGTCCAGTATGTTTATTATGGTGTAGTGAGAACCTTGGACCATGGAGGGGGATCAGTAGGCAGCTACAATTTGGATTGCAGTCTTACATAGTGTTAGTTGCATCTGGTGATTCTCAGATGCATTGTGATTGACACTAGGCTGGAGGTGTGAATGACCTTGGTGAATATGGGCACTCCTCCACCTGTAGTGTCGTGGTCTTGGTTTTTTGCCCGACATGTGTGATAAGGGTTGTAGGCAGGTATTATAGGTGTGCTCTCTGGAGCATTGCACCAGGTCCCAGTTACTGCACAGATATCAATGTTCCCCATTTGTAGGTGTGGCTCAAGAGAGTGCCTGTTTAGGTTTAGACTTCTAACATTGAGTCACATTACTGTCAGTTTTGCATGCTTGTATCTGTTAAAGTGGTGGTTTTGTCCTTTGAACCTTGCCTAGATAAGGCGCTATGGGGGTGCCAGGAGCTGTAGCCAGTAACCTGAATACCAGGGGCAACACATGCAGACCGTCTCTGCCAGAGCAGCGTGGTTTGTACATGAAGTCGCCCCAGGCAGACAGATAATGGATCCCCTTTGAACGACATCAGACACTCAGCCACCTGTTGATGTCAGTGCTGTGTATATGTATATGTGTATGTGTGGTATTTATATGTATATATGTACATATATATCCCCATATATGTATGTGGATATGTATATGGCCATATATGTATGTGGATATGTATATGTGTATATATCAACATAGATATGTGGATATATGTGCACACATATCTGTTTACCATATGTCCAGAACATGGAGTAGAGTCCTACCTCAGCACCAATAGTCCCAACACCGTAATACAAGGGGATATCACAGATGTATTGCGGGTATATATGTAGACTGTTGCCACTGTCATAGGGGTGTCTTAACAGACATGTTGGGTGTGGGAGATCGCATCTGCTGTAGACATGTGCACCATTGCCTACGGGCAGACATCCTAGGGTCAGCATATTATGGGACCATTGCTAGCACAGTAATGATCTTGTGGACAACAGCAGGGATATGACCACTATATGTGGACAGTGTGGCACTCTGTGGTCAATCCAGAAATGTACACATGTCCCCTTCATGCGAGACATGTGGACCATGCCTTCCAATGTGGATGTTACTAGCCATGTATATGGGTATATCACGACAATACTGGGGTACATATGCCCACACAGTGTATGCATGCACATACGCCAGTCTGTCCAGACACATAATACCTGGTGCTGCTGAGTTCACATGGCCACATACTACCCAGTAGAGAATGACATGCATCTGTACCGCATACCACAGCTTTCTCAAAAATACACAACAGTTATGCTAGCCTGGCAGCAGTATGTCCTGCAAATAACTGGACATAACAGCACACTACATATTTACAGTAGTCTGCTAGGCATGTCACAAAGCACTGGGAAAACTACAGGCAGACTGCAACAACTCTGGAATGCATATTGTATGGGGGAATACAAATGTTCCTGTGATTATAGCCAGCTCGACATGCAGGTCACAGCACAGCATAGCAGACACATGTGAGAAAATGCATACAAACATCCAATGGCAATGCAGCCACAGCCACATATGATACACAAGTTTAACACTGGAGCGGCATGTAATATTAGCTAGAACAGGACAGAGAACAATGGTGTCTACCACAGTCTGTACAGAGCCCATGTGCTGTAAGTGCAATACACATACAGTTGTCAATCATCCTAACCCAAGGGTCTGCAACCTGTGGATCTGGAGCCACATGTGTCTCTTCAACCCTGCAGTAGTGGGTCCTTGTACCTCTGAGGATTAATGGACACACTACCACACAACACACACACACACACACACACACACACACACACACACACACACACACACACACACACACACACACACACACCCAGCAATCCCAACACAGGAACACAAGTATGGACATATGTTAGGTATTGTTCTTATGCACTTAGTTATATTATATCTAGTATAACTATATATAAAACCATATATGCTCTGCTATCTTCATTGTAGGAGTCAGATAGCTGTTGTGCCTCCCAATGACATTAGTTCGGTGGGTGAGGGGTCAGGAATGGCCCTTTGGATAGTGAAGGCTGCAGACCCCTGCCATACGTACACAGACCATAGTACTGCACACACAAACACAGAATGTCCAGGTAATGTCCTTGGAAACAGCCCCTACTACACACATGTCCAGCAATCTGTTATCTGACTGGCTGATTATCAGGTATGCTGTCAATAACTACTGGTGTACAGAACATATCCACCATATATATGTGAGCTTCATTTGCATAATACATGTGTTCACCTGTGCAGTCTAGAGGTCAGTGTATGTAGTGTGCTATGCTTCTGTAAGGCAGTGCATGGGGGTATGTACCATAAGTATCCCAGGGTGTTACAACATGTGAGGACCACCTGCCTTATGGTATGCGGATGTACATTACCATACATTTCACCTTGTGAACATTGCTGGCCTACTGCTTACTGCCATCAGTGTGATTGTGATGATTACAGTTATGCATTGTTATGTGACAGATAGCACCCATAGTGTCAACCCAGGTCTATTCCCCTAGGGATTGCATGCAGAGTGTATTTAGAGGCCACTGGGCTATACATCTGCATGACAGACTGTGGATAGTTCGTTATGCTGTGGCCACATCAGTCTTTTCTGTTGGATTACCTGAAGGCTTTGGCATGGACACCAACAGATGTGATACTCTCGGACTACTGTAATAAAGGATATGTTTGAGTGTTGCATTACTCTGTTTGTATGTATGTCAAAGCATAATCAGCTATAAGACATGGCATATGCAACTGTAATAGTACACAACTGAACCTTTCCTATGTATACCAACCTGTGTGTTGTGTTACATCCATTGACTTCTCTGTGGGTATATGTGTCAGGCAATACTTGTCTGTGGTAAGAGTGACTCATACAATGTCCATCGGATGAGGTTGCAACTGTAGGGATAGTGG
>NC_056728.1:729409514-729429514 GCF_019279795.1 Protopterus annectens | reverse complement strand
ACCAACTGTATGTAATGCAGGTGTATAGTTCAGCAGCCTCTATCTACACACTGTACAAACTCAGTAGGTGGTAAAGACGTCATGTGACCACATGGGTTGTAACGGCTACATAACAAGGCATAACTGACACCATCACTAGCACACTGCCAAACAGAACAGTTTGTATGGCAGGGGGCAGTAGGTCTGCATTAACCATATCCATGTCAGTAATGTATATATAGGTGAAGTATATGGTACTGTACATCCAGATACCTTAAGGCAGCTCACCCCTGATACCCCCACATTTTGTAACAGCCTAGGTCATTTATGGTGCTTACCCCCCTAGACTCAATAATATAGGGCCATATACCACTGTTACATACACTGGCCTTTGGAGTGCATAAGTGCACACATGTATTGTGTAGGTGACACCCACACATATATGGCCCCAGCCTCCACCGTATGTGTGGGGGATACAACAGTAGTGGACTGATGGCAGAAATGGCAGTGTGATATACTCACAGCCCACTACAGAACAACCACCAACAGCATGACGTATGTGCAAAGCTTGGTATGTAGGTGATGGACAGAGGCTGGAATACAGGCACATATGTGGACAACTGTTACGATACACTAAGCAAGGTGCTGGTTTTACAGGATAGTCTGTAACATACCCTTAGTGAGGGAATTGAGGTTAGAAACAGACATGGATGCTGCCATGTACTGATAGCACTCAACACACACACTACCAGTGTAATATCTGACACAGGACCTGTGTGTGGACAGACAAGACATGCTAGGCATAACTCTGGCCAGCAAGAGGATAGGCCCACAGTTGTTAGCTATGCAGACAGACTGCATTCCAAGGTAAACTAGTATGTACACACACACCCTGTAACACCAGTACTATACAAAGCATAACACAACTCTACTCGCAGTATGTCTGTAGTTCCCAATCCTCCTACAAATATGTGGCTGCCCTGAGTGTGCCAGTTCTCCTGTAAGAGGTATTGCTTCCTGCTGTCGGTAACACTGCTTCCCACACACAGGATGGATATCCATCACACAGGAAATGTAAAGGGACCACACACACATGATGTGGGGATTTATAGTGGGTGGTTGCCATGACAGTGGTAATTGGGAGTAGTACACATGTGTAATCATATATATCTGGCTATCTGGATAAGTATATGTACATATATTTCCACCATATGTCCTGGACATGGAGTGTAGCCTAACCCCAGCCCCTATGATCCCAATGTCGCAGATGAAGCTATGTCAGGTATGTATAGCAGGTATACTAGTAGACTATTGCTGCTGTCATTGAGATTGTCTTAACATACATGATGTGTGTGGGAGGTCACATCTGCTTATAACATGTGTGCCATTGGCTACTGACAGACATCCTAAGGACATCATTGTGCAGTACCGCTGCTAGCACGTAATGCCGCTGTGGACTGCATCAGAGATATTGGCCAATATATGTGGAAAGTCTGACACACTCTGTACAGTCCAGAGGTATACAAATAAGCCATTAGTGCTAAACATGTGTACCATGCCTGACAATATGAATGTAGACAGCCATGTAGATGGGTATTACACATAACGAATGGTATATATTTGCCACCATAAGTTATGCATTCAGACACCCCTGTCTGGCCTGACACATAATGACCGTGGGTACAGGTGTGCCATGGCCACATACTACCCACTAGATATTGACATACATCTGCACAGCATCCCACTGCTCTGTCTGACATACATGACTGTTAAGGGAGGCCCAGTAGAGATACATCTGGCAAGTATCTGCACATGACATCTCAGTGGGTAAGTGCACTAAGCTGCTAGGCATATAACAATGCACTATGCAGGCTGCACAGGCTGCAGGCAGACTGGCTCAACACTAGCCTACATCTCCTATGGGGTAATGCACATGTATCTGCATATAAAGCAGGCTCAACAGGCATGTCACAGCACAGGGTAAGATACACTTGTGTGAAAGTGCATAATCACAACCAATGATAACACAGCCACAGCCACATATGGTTAGCTAGCATGATATTACAGTATATAGACTATCTGCTCTTCACCATCCTCATATTTTCCACTCACAGACTGACACTACATATACTGGCCTGCTACACAGCTTGGTCTGATGGCTGTCTGTGGTATGGGACACGTGTGTGTATGGCCCTACAAACATGTACGCCAATACAGTACCATACAGTGGAGCAGCATCTATCATCAGATAGGAGGGGAACTAGAACAATGACATCTACCACAGTCTGTACACAGGCTACCATACATATTAACAATACACACACTGTCGACATTCACCATAGGTACACAGACCTCAGTACTGTACAAACATCCACAGAATGTCCTGGTAATGTCATGAAAAGTAACCCCTACTGTACAAAAAATGTGTAGCAGTCAGATATATCACTGGCTTGTTCTCAGATATGATGACACTAATTATGGTGTATAGCACATATGCACCACTTCAGGCACGACATATGTACAAAGGTTGACAGAGGTGTGGCTGGAAGCACATACAGTGGGCCAATATTGACATGCTGCTGTGATAACTGCATACATTTATTGTTGTAACAGGGTTTGTTGCAACATATGTCTTATGAGGGATAGGACATCAGTGACTATCATGGCTTTCACCATCTAAAGACTGCAATCCTCACACTACCTTCTGCAGTCCACCAATAGATGCTCCGTGGGTGACACATGAAACCAAAGACACAACACTGCTCAGTTTTCAGATGACCCTGCAGATGGGGATTCCTCATAAACATTGAACTGACATGGCAGGTATTGAGACATGTAAGACAGCCATATCCACACAAACAGTGTTAAACCAACATACTCCAAATGCAGTATAGCAGCACTTACAGTCTTTAGTCAGGTCAGGCACATCCCCCTCCTGTTTGTTGCCCTCTTTTCACAGTGTATGTTGTTAGAGATAAACCCCAATCCATCTGAGATGCTGTTTGCCAAACAACAGAGCTAGTCCCCGCTCACAGTGGATGAAAAGGGCCAACACCACCATGATGTTCCTAGATATTGGAGTGTGTTTCCATGCAATTGGCTATGGGAATGTTACCACAGCTGTTCCACATGCAATCAGCTAGGGTAGGGCTACAATTCATGCAGAGGCCATCAGCTGATCATGAGCATCACTTAAAATACACATGTTGCTGCCTAAGCAAAGCAGGTATAGGTCTCCACATCCACCAGAGAGGGGGTGGGAGAGGCAGACAGAGGCAAAGACATGTCAGGGAGGGGTGGGAGAGTAAAACTGAAGCATGTTTGCATCACACACCTACCAGCACAGGGAATCAAACCCCTGACAACTATATAGTGCTATCACGGTCCAATGCAGTTATTGGATGCACCACATGGGTTACTTGTTGTGGAGCACTCAGAACATATATGTGATGGTGAGTGACATCTGCAACAGGGATACAGTAGCTATACGGTAGGTGATGTACATGTTCCTGTCCACATGAACAGGTGCCAGCATCAACACAGTCACACTGTCACAAGGACACACACATTGACACACTTGGCAGGGCCAGGAGTGCAACTCATCAGTAGTGGGATTGCCACATCACTGTGCAGGTATCCCATACACCACACAGGTCATACGGGGGTTGTATGGGCAAAGGGTATGGAGAGGTGTCTGACATCAGACAGCATGCTGCAGTATGCCCATGGGGGTTGTAGGGAGTGTGGATGTGAACATATGCAGCATACAACACACACACACAAACACACAGGGTGCCAGTACTGATATGCATGGGTGCATGTCTGCATGGGTGTGTGGTGTTCGACTGTGCCAGACGGCTGTACAAGGGTAGGTGATGGGTGTACCTTGGCATTAGGCCACATGGTGATAGTCTGCATTGTGGCTCATGGATGTAGTGTCTGCATTTGCCCAAACAGGTGGGTATAGTATTCCCCATCCAGTCATCTGGGTGACTATTGTGTGTAGCCAATGCTGTGCATCGCTTGCCATGTATGTGTTCCTTAGTCCATGACATGGACGGTGTCTGGGATGTGCACACCTCCCACGTGCATGTAAAGTGACATGTGGAACTGTACCTGGGGTGTCTGGTCCATGTTGTGAACACAGATTATCATCAGATGTGCCAGTCCTGCCTACCTGTGGTGGGAACTGATAATGGCCAGCAGGTTTATCCTGCACCTACATTGAGAGCATGCTAATAGCATTCCCTGGTGTCAGTGGCATCTGTCCATACAGGGCATGCTGTCAGACATGGTATGTCCATTGTTGGTCACATGTGATGGCACCACAAGTGGTGCAGTGTCCATTGGGGAACATGGGGGAGGTGCACTGTCTGCATGTACGTGCATATTGGACAGATGGACAGGGTGACATGCCCTCAGTCGCCCACTTCTATCACTCCATAGTTACTATCAGTGGCCAATATGCAGTGTACTACCCATATATTGGCTGTTGCCCAGGCATCTGTGTGTGTGTATGAGACATGGGTTGAAAGTGTGCTCTGGTTAATACTGGGGTTGCTAACTGTGTTTGCCTGGCATTGATGTCACATGAATGGGTATGGCTTTGCACCCTAGCCTTTCAGCCATTTCGCATCTGTTATCCACCATATAAGAAATATGCAAAACCCACTCCACATTGGCCACAACCACCTCTACACAGGATACAGGTTACAAACACACAAGCAGACTTGTCATGTCGGGGAGTAGAACCCCTACCTAAGTAGTTTATTACACTACAGCACTATGCAGTTATACTATGCACCACAAACATTACTGGAGTACTCCTTCCCCAAAAGTGTATTTCACAATGACTGACATCAGCAGGATTGCCAAAGTAGGGCATTTGAAATTTACTGCAAGTGACTAGCCTACAATGCATTGCTCCCTACACAGACAGTGAGACACACAAAACACCCACAATTGACATGTGTGGGTATAGAGCCCCTAACAGGGGGGTCTATATCACACTACAGCATGGAGCTGTTATAGGACACACCACAAGGATTACTAGAGAACTTCTTCCCCAAAGGTGTATTTCACAATGATTGACTTCAGCAGGATTGCTAAAGTAGGGCATTTGAAATGTACTGTGAGTGACTCGCCTAAAATGCATTGCTCCCTACACAGACAGTGACACACACAATACATCCAGAAGTGCCATGGGTGGAGATGGAACCCTACCATGGTTCTAATTCACACTACAGCAGTATGCAGTTACAGGACGTGCTACAGAGATTATTGGGCTAGAGCCTTCCCAGAGGTGTATTTCTAGGTGGGTGACATCAGCAGCCTTGTCAAATGTGGGTATATGAAATGTAAGGAGTGCGAGTAGCTTAAAAAGCATGGCTCTCTACACAGTCAGACATGCACATAAACGCACACACACACACACACACACACACACACACAATTGGCAAGTCTGGGATTAGAACTCTCATCTAACTCCTTTATCACACTATAGCCATGAGCAGTTAATTGGCATGCCATGTAGATTACTGGGCTATAACCATCCCAGAGGTGTATTTCTAGGTGGATGACATCAGCAGCTTTGCCAAAGCTGGGTATATGAATTGTAAGGAGTGTGAGTAGCCTAAAAGGCACTGCTCTCTACACAGTCAGAGACAGACCAACTCACACACGCACAGTTGCCAAGTCTAGGGTTTGACCTCCTATCTATTTTATCACACTACAGCAGTATGCAGTTATGGGATGCGCTACGGAGCTCAGTGGGGTAAAGCCTTCTGAGAGGTGTATTTCTAGGTGGGTGACATCAGCAGCCTTGCCAAAGTTGGGTATATGAATTGTAAGGGGTGTGAGTACCCTAAAAAGCATTGCTCTCTACACAGTCAAACATGCACACAAACAGTTGGCAGGTCTGGGGTTAGAACTCCCACCTAACTCCTTTATCACACTATAGTTGTACGCAGTTACAGGATGTGCTATGGAGATTACTAGGCTACAGCTGTCCCAGAGGTGTATTTCTAGGTGGGTGACAACAGCAGCCTTGCCAAAGGTGGGTATATGAATTGTAAGGAGTGTGAGTAGCCTAAAAATGCATTGATCTCTACACAGTCAGAGACAGACAGACAGACATGCATGCAAATGCACACACAGACTCACACATGCACAGTTGCCAAGTCTGGGGTTTGTCCTCCTACCTAACTACTTTATCACACTACAGCAGTAAGCAATTACAGGATGTACTATGAAAATTATTGGGCTACAGCCTTCCCAGAGGTGTATTTCTAGGTAGATGACATCAGAAGCCTTGCCAAAGTTGGGTATATGAATTGTAAGGGGTGTGAGTACCTTAAAAAGCATTGCTTTCTACGCAGTCAGACATGCACTCACACACACACAGTTGGCAGGTGCGGGGTTAGAACTCCTACCTAACTCCTTTATCACACTAGAGCCATACACAGTTACAGGACGTGCTACAGAGATTACTGGACTACAGCTGTCCCAGAGGTGTAGTTCTAGATGGGTAACATCAGCAGTCTTGCCAAAGGTGGGCATATGAATTGCAAGGAGTGTGAGTAGCCTAAAAGGCATTGCTCTCTACACAGTCAGGCACGAACACAAACTGACACATACTCATTTGCCAGGTCTGGGGTTAGAACTCCTACCTAAATAGTTTATCACACTACAGAAGTATGCAGTTGTGGGGCACGCCATGGTGATTAGTGGACTACAACTCTCCCAAAGGTGCATTTCACATTGGATGACCTCAGCAGGCTTGTCATAGTAGTGCTATGGGGTGGGCGGTGTGTGCATGGGCCATAACCCATTCATCTAGGGGTGACACGCCACATGCGGGCACACATGAGGTCATATGTCACAGGTACGTGTATACAGCTACTAGATAACTACTTCCTAGTACAGTCATGTTGCACAGCTGCCACATGCACCACATAGTCTGTGGTGCTGACAGGTACTGGTCGCTAGTATCTGCAGTGAGTGACATCTGCACCTCATGTGTTTGGGGCCCTTTGGCTGTGTGCTAGGTGGGACAGGCCTGGATGGCTCCTTGTCACAGTCACCCTCTTCCACACATCTATGTTCATCTACCTTCAGCTTATTGTAGTGTGCTGTCCTTACATATATGTCTGGATTCCTATCCACTGTGTGTGCAATTCATGAGTGGTGCATACTGACAAGTGTCTGCACTAACAATTGCAACTGCCGGATATGTCTGGTCCACTGGTGTTTGCAGACATGGCCTTCATGTGTGTGCAAGCATGCCCAGTATGACCTTTCAGTATTTTGTTGACTGACATTGCCTTCATTTCTCTAAGTGTGTGAGCATGCCCAGTAAGGCCTTCAGTATTGCATGTGTGGATCAAGTCCAGGTTGTTTGTACTGCAGTGCTGACCTTTGTGTTGTACACTGACAGGCAGCATGCTGTGTCTGCAGGGTATCCATTGATCATTTGGCATTGACTGCTGCTACATGTCTGCATAGCGTGGGGGGGGGCACCTGACTATTTCTATGTTTCTACACAGGATTGGGGGGGCACACCTGGCTGTTACTATATTTATATGTAGGAAGGGGGGAGGACACACCTGACTATTTCTACACAGGAGTGGGGGAACACACCTGACTGTTACTATATGTCTATGTAGGATGGGGGGGCACACCTGACACTTGTACACATTTGCTAGGACTGTACTGGTATGTCAAGTACTCCATTTCAGTCTGTAGTCTTACCTATCATGCTGGCTAGGGAATACCAGTGTACTACAGTTCTTATCTTTTGATTACCTATATATTAGTTTCTGACTTCCTAGCCTTCACAACTGACTTCCCACTACCTGGCCTGCTGTTGTTTGTGTAGGCCTGGGGGATGGTTACCCATAGCCCTCATTCAGAGGCCATAGTACAGCATTTGTGTTTGTCTACACCTGTCCTGCTGGCTGTGACTGTCGTTGGGTATGTGACCCACCTCCTGACTGGCATGTTTGAGCCCCTTATGTTGTGGGTGTCCCAGCATTGAGGGTAGTGCTGCAGGGCTGTCTATGTTGGATGCACATAGTACACTCCATATGCATGTTTAGGCAGAAGTGGTGTAATGTTTGGCATTCCTTTTACTGTATGTGAGAGTCAGAGAGAGGTCCTATTCCCTGGGTCCCTCCCATGTCAGAGTATGTGCTATGCGTTGCCTTTTTGCCAGGGCCAGGGCATACTGGGCACGTCTCCTTCTGCCTACTGGGGCAGGCTCAGGTTGTTCCTTCTCTGAGTCACTCTGTGCCTGTGCAGGCCTTGGCATTTGTGGGGGGCTGTGTGGCCCTGCCTCATGCTGTTCCTGCTGCATCTGTTTCCACAGGATCATATTGTGTAGCATGGCATATACAAGGATAATTTGGGTACATGTAGTTGGTGAGTACTGCAAGGCTCCACCGGATGTGTCCAGGCACCAAAACTGTGACTTGAGCATCCCAAACACATGTTCTATTATGATTCTTGTTTGTGCATGTGCCTCATTATGGAGTTCTTGTTCGGGTGTGTGTGCGTCTCAGATGGGTGTCATCAGCCACAGCTCCAGTGCATATCCAGCATCCCCATTAGATGACCATGTGGGATGTCTGGTACAGCTGCGTCAGATGCCAGATGTGGGAATCGTGATAGCTTCCAGGGCAGCCAGCACACACATTCAGTATTATGCCCTGGGTATCGCACACAACCTGTCAGTTTATGGAGGGGAAGCCCTTTCAGTTGATGCAGACCCTACCCTGCTCACCGGGTGGTGCTTTGATGCATATCTGCATGCAGTCTATTGCACCCACTACCTCAGGGTATTCTGCTATTTGGTGGAAGAGACGCATATTGCTGGCCAATGCCTCACGGGTGATCGGGAAATAAATGTGCTCACTGACATGTGCTGACATGGCATCCAGGAACTGGTGGAGTATCCTGGATGCTGATGCCTGTGAAATCCCCATCATATCCCCAGTTGGCCTTTGGAAGGTACCTGTAGCTAGTATTCTTAGGCCTACACATACCATGGTGTCCAATGGGATGGGTTCCCCTCTGTTAGTTCTGTGTGTGAGGTGTGGCTGGCACAGCATCACAATTTGCAGTAGGTGGTCCCTGTCCACTCTATAGTGCTACTCTACCTCCAGCTCATGTAGCTCTTGGTAAGTTACCCTGGGTCTATAGACTCTTCTCCATCTCCTTACTGTGAGTTGGTCAGCAGCATTCACATCCTCACCACCATCAGCCTATTCCACAAGTTGTATGATAGCTGTTGCAGCCCCTAACATTTTGCTGTTGTGAGTGTTAAAAGTTCCCCACTTGTTTACACCAGTTGTGTAGAGTGTGGGAAAAACCAGAGGGGTAGATGTTTGCATAGTTTATTGTAGTGTTCTGGGCTGGGCTGGTCTGCTGCCTGTGTAATTGGCTGGTTCCGATACGTTTCACCTGGCAGCTAAGCTAGTACCCCTTGATTACCTTCCTACTACTGTTTTCCCTTCCCATTGCTCTTCTGTTTCAGCCTGGGGGCATGCCATGCAATTGGAGTACTCAAATGTGCACACTGCTACTATTTCCTGGTTTAACTTCCTTTTTCTTCCTGTAAATCTCCGTGCGTGGTGCGCACACCCGCTTACACTTTGTCAAAAGTGCTAGGCAGGTTTAGACACACCCCCTAGCTTAGCTAGGAGCAAACCAGAGCCACAGGGCTCCAATCTGCTTACAGTATGCCTGACACACCCACCCACAATGTCACCTACCTCCTAGTCTTGCACTCGGCTATTCATACTCTTACACTGTTGGGACCTGCCTCACATGCTGGAGAAAACTGGGATTCACTATTCTTCCACTCATTTGCATAGACTTGCCTGCTAATGCATAGTTACATGTGTCACACTGAGCCTCCCCCCTTAGCAACCACTATTCACTGGCCAGGTTGTCTTTTGCCTGCCACTGACTTGCATGGTAGAATACTGATTTTAGTTAGAATGCTTGTTTTAGGTTTATTTTCTTATTTTCCCACCGATCCCGTTTGCACACCGCTGCCCTATGCTTAAACAGCCATGATCAGTGGGAATAAAATAAAAGTTGTATTTTTTACATTTTGCATTGTTTGCAATGCCAATGGCCTTAAACTTGGCCATTGGCATGCTTCCTAAATGATATGCAGCCTTTATTTGGAGCTGTCATGTCTCCATTTTGGATTTTGCAGAACTGTACTCGGTTACTAACCGAGTGCATTTCTGCAAATTACGCTTGTCCTGCACGGCCTGATTCCAGCTTCCTGGATAGCAGATTTACCTCATTTGCATGGTTTTCACCTGCAAATGGGGCAATTTGCATATGGGGGCTGGGAAAGTGCAGGACTAGTGCAAGATCTCTCATGCACGTCAAATGAGCACGTATGTGGATCGCTCGGCTGCCATATTGCCAACATTACCTCTTACACTAATCATGTACGCCGAGCAAGCTTATGAGAATCCAGGGGTATGTCTTACAACATATAACAATAAGTTCTTGTTTGTGGCTACCCAAAATAAAAAAACTAATACAGAGACTTTTATGTGACAATAGTTATAGGGTACTAAAACAAGTACTATATACTCTACAAATGGAAGAGAACATTTAGTGCCAGAGATTACAAGATATGCAATGGCCTTAGATCCTTTATTGGACTGAGTATTGGGACACCCTCTCCTGAGAACTGATAAGATGCCAATATGGTGGACTGAGTGGGTATATGTGGTATAACAACCACATTAAAGCTTCTACAAGAGCAGATAGAAGGTAAACCGTTAGTGGCTTATTTTGGGAATCTGTGTCACATACATACTGTAGCTTTTCTATAAACAACCACTGGAGCGATTTGTAATTATCATATGTGCTCTATCATTCTGAGTCTAATGACATGATCACCTCATTAGCATCAACCTTGCTAAAGTTGGTTAAGTAGTTCTTCCTGTTGGAATGTAGATTTAACATTCAATTAGAAGCATCACGTTGGTTTACAGATTATAACAAGAAGTCATGCACCCAGTGTGGGGAAATGTCTGAAGTCTTTTAGGAGCCCAATATATCTCTTTATGAGGTTAGGATGTTAAATCTAATGGCACAAAACTCATTTTTATAAAAAAAACCACTCTTGTTTCAACAAGGGTATTGGATAGCTCAGTACAATTTGGAAAAGAGATGAGGAGCTGAAATCGACTGTTTTGCTTCTAGGGATATGGGTTCTGATTTCTCCCATACAATTTATTTTGTTCTTGAGTGACACCTCTTTGGACAATCACAAGTGAAGCAGTCTGCAAAACTTGAAGGCTGTTTATACCATGTGATGTTAGTGCTTGGATGACATACACTTTCATGAGCATTTCAATAATTTATGTTTGGTAGAGAAAATGTTGATTTTTCACCTGGCAATTGCAATCAGAAGAGGGATAATGTCACATAGGAAAAGCTTTACAGTATCCAAATGAACTGATTTATTATATTTTGGAGTATAAATGCACATTATGTAACTGGGGCACTTTGCATTTATGCAAGGTTAAAGTGTATGTGAACTTAGACTTGCCTAAATGTGGCCTTAATCTTTTGTTATACTAAGGGGATAATTTGTTAGTTTTAAGTATGGTAACTAGCACAATGGCCTCTACAATTGTTTAAAGAACATTGGAACTGAAGGGTAATAATTATTTTTGTTTTATCATCAGCCCCCACTAAGACATTAAGCCCATTCATTCCCCTGCCGCTGAAGCAAGGGTCAAGTGTACAAGGCCATTGATTAAGTAGCCATCAGGGCTGGTTCAAAGTTTCTGCTGCTATGAGTCTGTCTTCCAGAGCATTCCCAGTCGAGCAGAAGAAGGGGGATCATGCAATGGGATGACTATACTGGTCACTCCTGACTTCTGTAAGGGATATTGCCAGTAAGCAACCCTGCCCCGAAGCCTGAAGAAGGGGAAGTTGTTTCCCCATTACCATCAGGGTAATTATACTTCTCCATGTGCTGCTTCCTGAGTGCCCACAGCTCTTTATTGGAGAAGAGAGCAGGCCAAATCCCTTCACACCCCTTTACTCCTATCCTGCCCTGTTTTGCTACTCTAGTCCCATTGCCATTAATTGAACTTCTGTCACCTGGATCATGGTCTGGACTCTGTCCTTCTGCGTCACAGATGGAGACATGCTGAAGATTAATACATTGCTTACTCTATTATTCACTCTATTGTTTACATGTGTGGTTTCTAGATTTTTGCCATTTGGTGCATTATTTGCCAGCTTGCAATAAAGGTAATGACTGAAAAGGTTGCTGTTTAGAAATAAATGGCTGGTGGTCAAGAAGGGGTCCTTACTTGGCAAATTGTCAGCTGGCCTTTATAATAAGGGAGCTCCAAGAAAGGGTATGTAAGTGGGATGAGTTGTCAGTAAGGTAAGAGTTGTATAATCAGAACAAAACAAGTAAATGCATAAGTTAGCTAGTGGATGAGTTAACCATCCATCTATATGATGCATATATTTAAATTAGAGCAAATAGTTCACTGATAAATAAGGATTCAACAGTGTAGAGCAGGTTTGTTTATCATTTGAGCTGTTTCTTTTCTTTTTTTTTTTTTTTTTTTTTTTTTGTGTCTCGCTGCATAAAAAAGTTAACATACAATTTAGCTACTGTTTAATTAAGGTTAAGAAAAATATTAAGAGAAGGGAAGATGTCTGATAGTATTTGTGATTTTACATTGTAGGTTATAGCTGATACAAGATGCTACCAATACAGAGGCATTTTGTGCTTTTGTAGTTGCAATGAACGTTAGGACAACATTTATGTTTCTCTGTCCTAGTGTTCTCGCTTCCTTTTCAGGTAAATAATACAGCATATATGACAAAGCAGTAATTGGCTTGAGTGTAGCTTGGAGTGAGACAGGTGGGCTAACAAGCAGAATTGTTAGATGCACACAGTGTATTACTGCAAGTAGTGCTTTGAGTTGCATAGAGATGTAATGATGGGCTATGATGGGAGCAGGAGTGCTTCACTTCTAGTAGGATGGGGGGGGCAAAATACTCATCCTAGCTTAAGTAGGACTATGTAGTACAATGCTAAAGGAAGGCAATCAGTATTAACAATGTTCTTTCATGTCATAAAATACTTGGTTAGAGTTCAAGATAGGGACCAGTTCAACCACCCTTTAGCAGACCACTAGGCTATACTCAAAGTATGCAATATTTGGTTTTCATAAACTTAGGTCATCTAAAAGACTGTGCATTCTTGGGTGAAACCATTACTTTTTCCTTATGATTTAAATGCAATAACCTATGACTATAACTCAGTAAGGCTCAGTACTAATTCATTGTTCTGTGATTTTACTTAATTATGTCATGAGTCCCATTACTCCACTAAATTATCAGAGCTCTTGTAGTTCAGTTAATCCTTCTCAAATGCCAATGTCTTAATATACCCCAATAGGACTCCTGAATTAACACTGCTGTGATGCGTAAATTCTCATACCTCTGTTAAAGACTTGTTGATTCCATTAGTCTTGGTATAGAATGCCTCATCTTTTTAATTCTGTAGGGACCTCTTCTCCATTAAAATGGCTTGTACCATGCATATGAACATGCTAATATTGTAAAATGCCATATAGATCTGTCATTTTGTTAATCCTTCTGAACATGTCAGACTAACATGCTGATGGGTCCCCTTTAATCTTCCCTTTGTAATTTGCTGATCCTAATGAGGACAGTGAACCTGTTAAATATATGGAAAAAGGGGCTCTGACCCCTCCCCCTTAATACTGACAAGTCGGCTGAATTTCCTAATTCTTCTAGTATTCTGACTCTTAATGTTGTTGTGAGAGAGGCTTATAGCTAGCCTTGCCAAGGGTTCCTTAATTCAAAAGTAAGTCTTCTCTCCAGTGCTTTTGTTTTGATGAAATATCCAAATTTCTTGTTAGAATTCTTTCCAGAACTTTCCTTGAGATGGTTGTTAAGTTTATTGGTCAGTAGTTTCTTAGATTATGCCTGGGCACTGATTGTGCTTAAGAACATATAATTGTTAATTTCAATTTTCCAAGTAGCTTGGTGAGAGGCTTGGATACAATTTCCACTAATTCTTTTAACATCCATGGATATTAACTCTTTACACTTTGTACATTATTTCCTCTTTATTAAGTGAACTGTTTGGTCATTTTTATAGAGGAAAGTACCCATGTGTCTAGTTTTCCAGCAGTACCTACTTTTCAAAGCTGTCACCTTACTCCAACATGCTTGCATGAAACCTGAAATGACATATAATTTAGAACGCCAGTCAGGTTTCTTCAATCCTTATGTTTCATGAATGCAGTTTTTTTTTATGCAAAGGAACATACATGCTCTGCTCTAACTTTTTCTTCCAAGTATGAAATTTATTTGCATTGCAGATTCACATTCACTGTCAGCATGTACTCCATTGGTGCTTGTATCCTTCACAATATGGCCAAACTTTATTTTCCTTGTCACTATGATCACGTATTTGTACACATGCAGTGATATTGCTGTTGAGCAAGAACAGATTCAGCTTTTAACTAGGAAGTATTTCAGAATGTTTTTTTAAGGATGGGAGGGAGGGTTTTGACTTGATGGATAGCGATAAGAGTTCCAGGACTTAGCAACATGGCATGAATACAGGCAATGCCCAGCACATTTGATAGGTTTGTGGACAGACAGGAGCTTTTGATTACTGGATCATAATGATGGACTGTGAACATACTTGTGGAGAATGTTATTTAGTGCTGGACAAGAAGATGGGTTCTGGATAATTTTATAGGTAGTAAGAAGCTGTGTATATGTTAGTTGATGGGGTAGTTTTAACCAGTTTCGGCTTTTTTAGTGTCATACAGTGATGGGTTCTGAAAGGGTTATTTGCTACAAATTTAGCAAGATTGCTATAGCATTGTTCAAGTTTTGATTTTTGTCATGCCTAAAGGTTAGTAAGAATGGGAGTGCCATAAAGAAGTGTGGGGAGGAGATATGCAGTGGCAAGTGTAGGTTTGGTTGCATTAGTGAAAATGTGTTGGGCTCTATAAAGCATTACTAGTATTTCATGAGTTTTTTATGCAATTTTGTTTATGCAGGTCAAATTTAAGATTATCACTCACTATCCTCCCTAATAATTTGCTATGAGAAATTACTGCAATGGTTGTATTATCGAGAAAAGAGGACTTTAAGTTTTGTTTTTGCATGGGAAAGGGATTTGGAGAAAAAAGTAGTAGTTTGTTCTTTAGGGTTGAGCATGAGTTGTAGCTTACAAAGCCATGTTTCAGTTGCTACTAAAGTTTCCTGAGTAATTTCTTGGAGGTGTACCACATTGTCAAATGTGCAAATTAATGTGGATTCATCTGCATGGTGTAGTAAGGAGGCCTGTTGTGTGGATGCGTGGAAGGTGGTCAGAATGTTAAAGAGGAGGGGACCAGGGAGAGAGCTTTGTGGTACACCAGTGGTGACTGGGAAGTATGGAGAGAGGGTGGAGTGCCTTTTTACTGACTAAAATCTCCTGGATAGGTAGCTTTTGAACAATAGAAGGGTAGGTTCAGAGGGAGATAATGAGGCCATTTGAAGTAAAAGTTTACTGTGGCAAACTGTGTTGAAGGCTTTAGATAAGTCTTGAAATAAGAAGGAGGCGAGTTTGTTGTTATATCGAGCTATATTGACAAAATCTATGTACATTAGAAGTGCAGTGCTAGTACTATGGGATGGATGGAAGCCATGCTGCATGGGGGATAGGAATTTTTCCTGCAGGAGATAGTTTAGCAATTGTTTTGGAATCCATTTTTCAAGAATTTGGGGGGTGTAAAATTGCTATAGGTTTAAATTTAGTAATGTCTCTTGAATTTACTTCTTTGTCCAGAGGGATAATGTGTGAGTTTTCCCAGAGAGAGGGAGTGTGGGATTCTGACCTATTTATTGAGACATGGTAGGAAATACTACTGACTGCTATTTTAAGGCATTTGCTTGGAAGCTCATCTGCTGAAGGAGAGCATGGTCTAAGTTTGTTTAACAGTAGTTTTATATAGGTTGTGAGCAAGGGTTTGAAGGTAAAAGTGAATGTGGTGGTACATGACTCCTAGGTATGGTTAGGATCAGATGATGGGGAATCCTTGGTTAGAGATGTTATACTATCTATAAAATAAGGGTCAAATTGTATTGTAGTTTCAAGTGATGAGTTATTGTGAGAGGGGTTAGAATTTAATTTATGGCTGGGATGTAAAATTTCTTTAATGGCTGTCCAGAATTTTTTAGGGCTGTGTTTACTATTATGTTGAAAGATGTTATAGTACAGCTTTTTTGTCTTCACTAATTTCTTTTTAGTAAGATTGTGAAGCATTCTGAAGTTTTCAATGTATTGTGGTGTTTTATAGTTGTGACATTCTTTCCATGCTTTTTCTCTATCTTGCATTAGAATTCTACTATTTTGGGGTACCAAATTACATTATTTGTTTTTAGCATCTTCCTTCTAGGAGATGCAAGACTGTTTAGGATATTCAGGAAAGTTGTACTGAATTCATTTACAGCATTAATTAAGGGGAGAATTTTTAGGAAGTTCCTGTTAATTAAATGATAGCTTAGTTATGAACATTTCTGGGCTAAACTTAGAAAGGCTGCATGTTGTTTTATAAATATGTTGTTTAAGTGGTTGTGTGAGATGTCTGGTTGTATAGATTGGGAGATGTTCACTGTGACAGTCAGACATTGTACCTGAGTTGTACTAAGTAAAATTACTTCATCCATTCACATAATCATAGACTTTCTGCTTAACACTCAATAGTCACACTGTAACCATTACATTTGAACCAAACTGGGTCAAGGTTGGTTGCACTGCTGGAATAGACAAATAAAGCCCTGGCTACAGCCCATGTGATGTGAGTTCAGTCCGTGGCTCAGGTGCTTGATGGTACAGTCAGGGAGGATGGGCCTGCACATTCTGAGGGGGAAGGGAGCTTATTGAAGAAGCAATTCATTTCCCAATACCCTGGGGAAGACAGAACATGAAGTGATATCCAAGCTGAGAAGGGGGTGGGACAAACATGAAGAGACCATGGCAGTTAAATACTCAAGGTACTCTTCACTGGGCGCTCAGCCTACATGAGATACATTATCATACTGTGAGGGATAAGGCAGGGAAAAAAAGAGCTGATCGATATGGAATTTTCTGTAGGAGCTGGTCTGGTCCACTCTCAGAATATCATTATCTCCTTCCCTCTCCCATCCCACTGGTGGTCCTCATACTGGAAAATAGTGCTAAGGTACAAACTGCTATCTGCTTCTCCCCACCACCCAACAGCCCAGAAATTAGTGGAATTCTGTAGTTAGTAGTTGGACTAGTTGGAGCAGTACCAGGTAGCAGAAGGTCAGAGCTGTAGCCTGCCCCCCCCAAAAAAAAATACTATAGCAGAGTAAATGCCCATATTACTTCTTTGACTTGTACCTATCTCATGTCCCTCCTATACTGATAAGGAAGAGGTCACTTATATAGAATTTACTTGCCTTTGCATATTTAGAAAACTTCTACTGCTGACAAAAAAGCAACTGTTTTAACATCATAAGGCTGAATGGATGAACATAGTTTTCTCCACATTATTAGATCAGGTTTGGATGATATTTTGTAGTTCTATGCTGTGTTGTTAAAATACAACTTATCAATCTTTTGTCGTTCTATAGTGCAAACTGTCATTCCTGTGTTATATGTAGGCTGATAGATTTAAATATATTTGAAAGCATATTAATGAATTTTAAAACATGTTAATGAACCCAAAGATTATCCTATTAATCTAAATTAAAAAAAAAAGTTTCTTTTTTTTTTATTTTACCACACACTTAAATGAACCTTTTAAAATCTCAGGTCAGACAATTTGTTATTTTGCTGTCTTGCATACATTTTGCATTTTTCCATTCTTTTAGCAGTGTTTATTATTTGTCATATAAAAATAATGATAATTAATATATGATGATATGAGGCCTGCACAGGTTTTATCTAGTATCTGTTGTTCTAATTTTATCATCAAGGATGACGACCAAGATGTTAAGGCTCATTAACTCCTGTCTACAGCTCTCCATATTACCAACTGCAGCTATTCTGAATGACAGTGCCGCTAACTAGTGTTGTGAATAAATGCAAGCAATTTAACTGAGAGAAAAGAGGGGGGGTTTGCAGTGGTGCACTGCTGGAAATTTTGCTCTAAAGACTGATAAGTGATTTCTACTATGCAACATGGTTAACCAGAAATGACATCATTATATAACAACAAAGAACAATCTTGTGGTTTGCTTCACTTAACATCTTTTACTCGTTAAAAGGTGTTACCTTTCTGCTTTATAATCTACAACGTATGGTGCGTACTTGGCAGGAAATGAAACAAGGCCAGTTTGTGGCAAGCATTACATTTAATCTTGTTTAATGCCCTGCCCTCCTCGATTCATTGTGATAAAATTATCATCATGCTTTGTTCTCATTTTTGTTAAGCAGATCATACTTTGGAGTGTTCTCCAAAATTACAATTTCACAAGATTAACTTCTTAATGTAAGACAAGCAAAATCCTCATGCTTTTGTGCTGAATAAACGTGTGCATAAACAACTCATGCTTCTATTTCTCAAAATGCATCCACCGCAATCTCTTCAATTCACTGTAGCTGTGGGTTTCAAAATGTTGCTGACAGCACTGAATCATCTATTAATAGTTTAGCTAATGAGTATGATTTTCACCCACTGAATTGATTACAGTATACTTGCAGAAATTTAATTTTCTGTCTTTTTTTCTTTTCTAATTTCATTAAGTGTGCATTTCAGACCTCTCAACTCTCCTTGTTTTGGAGGAACATTCCTATTTTCAGGCCTGCTTTACCCCCTGCACACGATGTCCCTATTTTGTAGGTATGTTCTTATTTTCTGGCTTGATTTACCCTTTCACACAATTTTCTGATAATTCATCATCACACGTGATTTTTGAAGCTATCAAGTACAAAGAAAACTGCAATAAATGACCAAAACACTACTGGAACAATAAAGAAAAAGGACACATCTTACATTTCCTTTTTTTTTTTTTTTTTTTTGTTAAGCAAAAATAAATCATCTTGTGTGAAAGAATTTTACAAAACAGTTTATTAAAGTCTACATATTTTACACTTTTTCTTTGATGGTATATTTGTATTTTTCCATAATTTCTCTACTCTCTTTTTTATCCATGTGTTTCTGATTAGTATCCCAAGTTCCTCCTGGAAGCATGAAGAGTTATGTGGAATTTGCCATTTAGAACTTATACTATTTGGATATGTAAACTTTCTGCTGGATGTTTTTGCTTCTCAAGGGTATTTATCCCTATTTCAATGCCTGCAGGTTGAGAGGTATGACTGGGTCTTACTGCAGAAAACCCTGCCAAGACATGAACCTCAGCAAATGTCACATAGCTCGGTTTAGGCACTTTAAATTCAATGACATGTTGACATCAAGACTCTGAAGATACAGCTCTATGATGAAAAAAATGATGACAAAAATAACTTCCCTGACATCTATAAGAATAGGCAGTGTCAATTTCTTTAAAATAAATATCTTTAAATAGATGATTTTAAATCATCTGGAAAAAGGGTAATCAGTTCTAACAAATGACTGAGAAGACAATGAACAAAATAAAATGTATAGTGCAGAAGATTTGCACAGTTCAGCTTTATATTTCAATAAAAAATGGTAGGTTATACAAATATTTTCACAGTACCTGAAAAGGGCATTTTTTTAGGTACTACTGAATCTATACTTACAAATCATTCTATGACTGATGTGCATTTTGTAAGGAAAAAGCTACACAGAAATGGCCATGAAGCATGATTGCTTGAGTATACTGATTGACTGATCTTAACTGTAATGTTTTAATTTATATCTAGAAACATAAAGCAGCTGGAAACTGGAAAACTGTCAAACTTCCAGTAATAACAAACTAATTGAAAACAGAAGGAAGAAAAACTGCATTCAGTTAGTGGTTCCTGTTTATTGCCTCCA